>NC_085859.1:7859770-7864770 GCF_034702125.1 Engraulis encrasicolus | reverse complement strand
AAAAGACTACCAAAACCAAGTTCCCCTGCTGCCTTGAAATTATAAGTCAAAACATGAATTCAACTACATATTTGTTGTTCAAGTTCAATTTCACATATTAATACATACACAGATGGTTACTACTTTATACCACCAAAATTCATGACAAATCAGCTAGCCAAACAGGGCACGGGAGAAATTGGGGTTGCAGTAAGAAAACATTATGTTTTGGTAAGACTGATGGAGGGAGAAAGGATTTATGTAGAAGAAAATGTACTGTACAGAGCTGTGGTCTATTGGGCATTAAGCTTAATCTTGCAATTGGAAGGTTGCAGGTTTGAATCTGTAACCGTACATCAGTACCCTCATCCATTACTTCTGGGCCCTTAGGAATCTAATTCAAATATTACTCCAGGGACCGTTTTACCAATACGTAGTGTGATGTCATTGAAAAGAGTACAGTACATGATGTAGTACAAGTCCAAAACACTGTGTAGTCAACAGTCCATGTTTTGTGAACACACAAAAGATTCAGTCTTTTTCTTCACATTGAGCCCAAATAGCCAGTTGCAATGCCCCCTTTGAGATGAATGATGTCGACCTTGTGATGAATGATGAAAACTTGTAGCTGGCCTTTGTCTTTGATAAGCAGTCCAACTTGCATCCCTGTCAGTCTCAAGCTGGTCTTCACCATGAACCTGAAAAGATAAAAATAAGAAAAAAATATATACTTATGTGTGAAACATTACTGCCATCACTCACTCACACACACACACACACACACACACACACACACACACACACACACACACACACACACACACACACACACACACACACACACACACACACACACACACACACACACACACACACACACACACACACACACAGGGTGTCCCGAAACACTTTAAACCAAAATACTGTATGTGTGCATTGTTTTTTTTTCTTCAAAGTGTAAGACAATGTGCACAGACATCATTTTACAGTTCTGTCTATTCTCAAAAATATGTAGGTTTTATGTTTACACTGTAAGACCTGCAACAGTCCTTGGAAGTGAACGCAGCCATTCCAAATGAATGCATAATATTCCAAATAGAGTTGTATGTGGAAAAGTAGTGCCTGGATTAGAGTGGATGTCAGTTTGAGAATAGATGGTGACTAAACAGTCACATGATATTTAATTAACACCTACTTAACGATGTAAAGTGTGTGCATTATTTCCACACACACACACACACACACAGTATATGGGTGGACTATAACTGTTGTTAGACAAGAGAACGACCTAAATTAGGAAAGCATTTGTAAATATGAAGACTTACAGCATACTGCAGGAATCCTCTTGAAAGTGTGGGAGTTGATGTAGAGCTGTGCAGTAGTTTTGGTTTGTGTCCTGCAAAAACAGGTGAGTGTAGTTGTAAGTGATTAGGATTACCTTGAATCCAAACCTAGGCACTAGTGTAACATTACTGCCATTTCTCTCTCTCTCTCACACACACATACACACACACACACACACACACACACACACACACACACACACACACACACACACACACACACACACACACACACACACACACACACACACACACACACACACACACACACACACACACACACACACACACACACACACAATGGGCAATTAAACAATGTGTTATTAGTCAATAGTATAACAGCATGAATGTTCACCAGAGGTGTCAATCCTGGCATAAGTAGACAAATCCCCTACCACAGTTGCTTGTGCATCAGTTACATTTATACTGGTTTAGGAAAGTATTTGTAAAGTCTTACGTCGTACTGGAGGATTACTCTGAGTCAATGTAGAGCTGTTGTCCTCTGCTTTAGGTCTGTGTCCTGCAAAAACAGGAGAATGTAGATGAATAGTACGTATTACATTGATTCACAGTCTCTGTACATATTGATAGAAAAACACAGCATAGAACATAATTACATTCCATACAGTCACTAGAGTACAGTAGGCTACCTACCTGTTTTCAGTTTCTCTCTGAAGAACCTCAAGCCAACCCAGAAAGAATGGATAGGTCCCATGAAGGTCTGTGGTAGCAGTCTTGTGGAACACCGTTAGCTGAAGCAGATAAATAACAGAAAAGAAAAGAATAATGTATAAGTGATGGAGACATAAAAACAACTGGGGATTGACGTTTATGTGAATGAATATGAATGACAACAGCTAATTAATATGGGTTATATTGCTCAAATAACAGAATACATTATATGCCACATTCATTCGACAGATGTACCTGTATTACTCATTAAACACACTCCATGGCCTCAATGTAGTTCAGAATCTTCTTCTTCCTCTTCGGTGAGAATGTTCCCATCAGCTCTATTGTCAGACCCCATCATCCGTTGGTAGAAGCATGAAGCACCCTGTAGTTAAAACACACAATAGTTCTCTTGTAATACTACGTTTTTACACGCTTTTCCTCTTGACTAATGTTGTCTACCGAATGTGTTATAGCATTGAACGCTGAAAGCATCGCTTCAAAAGGCACATTGCCGCAATGGTTAACTGACATGTTTAAAATAGCCAATAATGTCCTTCAGCAGTAGGCCTGTCTGAGTTTGACTTCGATTAAAATGAAGTAAATAAACAGCCAAGATTATACACCGATATTTCCTTTGAGGTAGTCTGAATAAAATTCCACAGGGTGACTTTTTAAATGGTAGGCCTAGTTCTAATGCCGTGTAAAAAAACGGTGCGTAAAACATGATCCGATGAGGTCCCTTTCACAACGCTGGGTGTTCGGACACAATTACACAACCATGTAGCATAGCAATCTGACGATTGGCCATTTGGAACTACAAAATCAGGAAATGTGGATAACCTGTCATTTGAAATAAGCAATTACCATTTCGTTCATGACCGGTTTCTCCTACATTAAACATTTCATATTTTGTGCGCAACATGGCTAGTATTAGGCTAGTGAGCCCACCATACCAGAGATATTTTTTAAAAGTTTATCCTTTTGGGCTTCAGTTTAACCGATAGGCACATGTTACATCACTGATTCTGACAATTAAAAATAGTTTAACTTACCGGTCAAAGACTGGATGTGGTTCAATCGCCATGGAGAGTGCGAGTTAAATCCAGTCCCTTTGGAGCATTTGACAGACGGTTGATGTTGAGGTCCTTAATTCCATTGCTAACGACGGCTGTCTTCTTCCGCGCTTCGGTGCAGCTGTGATTTCTTATTTTTGCCCGAGAATCGAGTTTCGCGGTGTTATTAAGCTATTAGTAAACCATTTCCATTCTTCAGGGCCGGCTTATTTGACTCAGCATTCAGCAAACAGACGTTCCAACTTCATGCTGCATGCATGTTGTTTAGCCCCACCCCCACTGATTCGCGGTTATTTCCATTCAAACCTTTGACTTTCAAAACCAAGTTCAACCAAACCATGGAACTTTAACTCAATGGATTTCTCAGAGTTAAATATTCCCGCCTTTCCCTCTCTTTCTTTTTTTCAACGGCTGACTTGCCAACCTAAGTTCATTCAACACTTCAAATCTGCCAGAACTATCAAATAATCAACACAATAGGCATGTGTAAGTTGTATTAGAGAAAAAACTTCCTCACTTAAGTTAAATATCGATGACTTATCAGAGCTCATTGTGTTGAAGAGACCCAGTAAGTGGTTTTAACTAAGCAAGGCTGCAATGTTTTACAGTGTACAGTCAGCTAAGTGATGTCCCGCGGTGATGCACCTGCAAGCTGAGGGATGTTGTGTAGAGTCCCAATCGTACTGTGACTAAACAAAATGTACTGTTTGTGGTGACTTCTCTGTCTCGGCCTCTCTCTCTTTCTCTCTCTTTCTTTCTCTCTTTCTCTCTATCTCTCTCTCTCTCTCTCTCTCTCTCTCTCTTTCTCTCTCTTTCTTTCTTTCTACAACAGACCCGATGGAAGTTTCAAAGGGAATGGTGGGGTGTATGATTATGGTGGAGTTTGCCTATTACTAGCTGATGAACGATGTTAAGTCTTTTTTGGAAATGTAGGGACTAAGAGCTTTGTGATGTGGACGAGGGTAAGAAGTTGGTGTTCAGCTGCTTTTTGTCTTTTGTTTTTGTCCCCTTGGCAGCAATGATGTGCATGAATTTGACATTTGGGTCCAATAAAGGACTTTTTAAACCTCATAAACCTCTTTCTCTCTCTCCCCCCTCCCTCTCTCTCTCTCTTCATCTCTCTTTCTCTCTCTCTCTCTCTCTCTTCATCTCTCTTTCTCTCTCTCTCTCTATCTCTCTCTCCCTCTCTCTCTCTCTCTCTCTCTCTCTCTCTCTCTCTCTCTCTCTCTCTCTCTCTCCTCTCTTTCTCTCTCTCTCTCTCTCTCTCTCTCTCTCTCATCATCTCTCTCTCTCTCTCTCTCTCTCTCTCTCTCTCTCTCTCTCTCTCTCTCTCTCTCTCTCTCTCTCTCTCTCTCTCTCTCTTCATCTCTCTCTCTCTCTTCATCTCTCTCTCTTTCTCAGGAGGAAGAGGACTCTTCTCGTCTAGAGTCGGTGGTCTTGGCTAAGGACCGAGAGATCCTCCGTCTCCTTGACAACGCCCAGCGGCTCCAGTTCACACTACAGGAAGTTCAGGAGGCAGCAGCCAATCAGATCACAGAGCTGGAGCGCAAGCTGGCCTATAAGAGAGAAGCTATAGAGGTGGGTCAGCCCTGAATGCATAGAATACAAGTACACACACACACACACACACACACACACACACACACACACACACACACACACACACACACACACACACACACACACACACACACACACACACACACACACACACACACACACACACACACACAAATGTGCACACACACATACGCACACATGTTTAGAGCTCCTTCAGAACCAAATATGGTACAAATGTGTTATTATAGTATGTTAAGTTATGTTGTAAGATGTAATGTGTTTGTTTTGTTAGTGTTTGTTATTTACATGTAATGTGTGTTTATGTGTGTGACGTTATTTACATTTATTATATGGTGTGACGTCATCGGTC
>NC_085859.1:7844770-7849770 GCF_034702125.1 Engraulis encrasicolus | reverse complement strand
CCTACTAGTATGGATTGGGTCTGGAATGCATCATTAGTCAAAGGAGTTAAGAGCATTCTGGAACAGACCTGTGAAGAGTGTTATTCGTCCCAAATGATGTAACACACACGTAGTGGAACAGGACAGTCAGGTCTTTCCAGTCAAAGGAGTTTGGAACATTCTAGAACAGATGTGTGAAGGTTCTCATTTATCCCAAATGATCTGGAACATTCTAGAATAAGACATCCAAGTCATCTGTAGTCAAAGGAGTTTAGAACACTGTAGAACAGATCTGTGAAGATTCTAATTCTCGCCACGTCAACTGAACTTCTTGTCGGAGATTGACAATGGCAAGTCTATTTGGAAAGCAACACTAGCAATTCATGCACACACAAACAAACACACACACACACACACATACACACACACACACACACACACACACACACACACACACACACACACACACACACACACACACACACACACACACACACACTAAAACTGAACTCTTTTTGGGATGTTGTGGTCCAGGCTCGTAGGGAGATGGCAGCTCAGCAGCACGCCCTGCTGGAGATGGAGAGCCACTGCACGCGTGCAAACTCCAACACCAACGGCAACACCAACTCTTCCTCCTCTTCATCGTCATCCTCATCCTCATCCTCCTGCTCCTCATCCTCCCTCGCCGAACGCCTGGCCATGGTACGTATGTGTGTACGTGTGTGTGTGTGTCTGTGTGTGTGCGTGCGTGTGCGTGCGTGCGTGCGTGCGTGCGTGTGTGTGTGTGAACATGTGTGTGTATACTGTGTATGTGCAGCATATGTCTGTGTTAATGTGTGTGTTAATGTATGTGTGTGTGTGTGTGTGTGTGCGTGCGTGCGTGCGTGTGTGTTTACAGGTGACGGGTCCTCCCCTGGTGAAGCAGGAAGAGAGCGGGGCGTCCGTGCCCCTGTGTGTGGGCATGGGAAACCCCATGTCCCTGTCCAGCCCTCCTCCTCCCCCCTCTTCCTCCTCCTGCCCCCCACTCAGCATACTCTCTCCTGCCGCCTTCGTACAGAGCATCATACGCAAGGTAACACACACGCACACACACACACACACACACACACACACGCACGCACGCACGCACACACACACAAACACACATATACACACACACACAAACACACACACACACACACACACACGCACGCACACACGCACGCACACACACACACACACACACACACACACACACACATACACACATACGTACCAGCATCATACGCAAGGTAACACACACACACACACACACACACACACACACACACACACACACACACACACATACGTACCAGCATCATACGCATACACACACACACACACACACACACACACATACGTACCAGCATCATACGCAAGGTAACACGCACGCACGCACACACACACACGCACGCACGCACACACACACACACACACACATATACACACACACACACACATACGTTCACACATACTTACCATCATCATAGGCAAGGTAACACACACACAAAAAGGATATGTTATACTATGATTTTTTTATTTATTTGGATTAGCCTACTCCTGATTCCAAATGTGCGCTGCTAAACTAACCCGTCCTAGCAGGAGCCTAACTCATTACGTTATGTAACATTATCATAAAGGATATATTATATTCTGAATTATTTATTGTTTATTTATCATTATTATTAGAAGTAGTATTTGTATTGTGGTGTTGTTGTTGATGTTATTGTTGTTATTATCATTATCATCAGGTGAAGTCTGAGATCGGTGAAGCGGGAACCTATTTCGATCAGCATTGGTCAGCGGAGCGAGGAGGGGCGGGGCTTATGGGCGTCGCCATGGCTGCGGCTGCTGCTAATGCTAGCGCTAATGCTAATGCTAACAGTGCCGCGACCCTGACCCCCTCGCGACCTTTCACCTCCGTCTCGCCCTCCGTCTCCTCTCCCTCGTCCTCATTGGTTCACTCGGCCCTGCCACGTCCTTGGCCCCGCCTCCAGAATGGAGAGGCTCTGGCATCCAATGAGGAGGATTCAGCTGGGCCGGAGGAAGAGGGTGCCGGTAAGGGGTGTGTGTGTGTGTGTGTGTGTGTGTGTGTGTGTGTGTGTGTGTGTGTGTGTGTGTGTGCGTGTGTGTGTGTGTGTGTGTGTGTGTGTGTGCGTGTGTGTGGGTGTGCGTGTGTGTGTTTGTGTGTGTGTGTGTGTGTGTGTGTTTGTGTGTGCGCGTGCGCGTGTGCGTGCGTGTGTGTGTGTGTGTGTGTGTGTGTGTGTGCATTATCGTATGTGTGTGTGGGGAACGTGTGTGTGTGTGTGTGTGTGTGTGTGTGTGTGTGTGTGTGTGTGTGTGTGTGTGTGTGTGTGTGTGTGTGTGTGTGTGTGTGTGTGTGTGTGTGATATGCTATTGTGTGTATCAGTTCCAGGTGCTGGTGGGCGTCCCGTGGAGGTGAAGCTGGAACCCGAGTCATCGCCGGGGGCAACGGAGGGCTCGTCACCGGGGGCAACAGGGATGGGGGCGTGTCCTAGCCGTGTTCCGTACTACCCCGCCTACATTCCGCGCACGCTAAAACCCACCGTGCCGCCACTGACCCCAGAACAGTACGAGACCTACATGTACCGAGAGGTGGGTTTACCACTATTCATTGATGTATTTATTATTATTATTATACTATGAAAGCCCATTGGAAAACTCCAACTCCCATTGTCATTGTGACACAGCAATCCACAGCACACAAGTGAACACTGCACACTGCACACAACAAAATTGCATTTATGCCTCACCGGTGCAAGGGGGCAGCCCTCAGTGGCGCCCCATGGGGAGCAGTGCGGTGAAACGGTACCATGCTCAGGGTACCTCAGTCATGGAGGAGGATGGGGGAGAGCACTGGTTGATTACTCCCCTCACCAACCTGGCGGGTCGGGAGTCGAACCGGCAACCTCTGGGATGCAAGTCTGACGCCCTAACCGCTCACCCATAACCGCCCTATTATTACTATTATTATTATTATTATTGGATACTGGTGGATACTTGGATACGGTGAAATCTGTGATAAATAGGTGTTACTCGTGTTGCCAGATTGGGCTGTTTCCTGCCCAATTGGGCTGCTTAGGATGGCTGTGTGCGGATAAAAATGGCATTTAGCAGAAAAACCCGCCCAATTTTTTGCCACAGAAATCAATAGAATTGGGCAGGATTTTGTGCTTCTATGCAAGTTTTGAGCATTTTTTGGGCTGGAAATCATCAGCGTCATCTGGCAACCCTGGCTAGAAGACTTCTATGGGAGAAATGCCCATTGAGAAAGAATCCGAGGCCGAGTACACACCAAGGTGTCGCGGAACGTAAGCGAGACGAATGAGGTCTTTCTGCTTAGTTTCGCCCGGTGTGTTCTACCCTGCCTTTCACACCGACAGCATCGGCGTGCACAGCCAGTCCTGTTAAAAAAAAAAACAACAGCCAAAGCTAGTGTGCTACTTTGCCATTCATCTGAATAGGACACCGCCGGTCGCTGCCAGCAAAATCCGCTCGAGTTCTATTTTTCAGAAGCAGAGCACACTAAGCCCCCCACATTTGGGCTTGCATGCCCACCGACGGGGACCCCGGTTCGAGTCAGGCCGGGGTCATTTCCTGATCCTCCCCTGTCCCTCTGTCCCATTCGCTTCCTGTCACCATCTTCGTCTGTCCTGTCAAATAAAGGCATAAAAGCCCCTAAAAATATATTTTAAAAAAAAATTAAAAAAGAAGAAGAAGAAGCAGTGCGGAGCGGAGCCGGCTCCCGCGCCACTGAGGTCCGACTAGCGCCGGTTATTGTGGAAGGACAGATATGTGTCCATGTACTTTCGCCACCGCCGGTAAAAATGGCTTCCGTCCCGTGACGCTTCACCGCCTTGGTGTGAAGCCGGCCTGACCTTGACAATACAGCTGACCTTGACCTTTTGACCTCTCAGGTGGACACCATGGAGCTGACCCGCCAGGTGAAGGAGAAGCTCGCCAAGAACGGCATATGCCAACGCATCTTTGGAGAGAAGGTCAGACACACACACACGCACACACACGCACGCACACACACACACGCACACACACACACACACACACACACAAACACACACACACACAAACACACACACACACACACACACACACACACACACACACACACACACACACACACACACACACACACACACACACACACACACACACACACACACACACACGCTCCAATCCTCATCCTTGTTTTAGAGGTCACCAAGTCAGAAAAAGAACAAGTATATACAATGGAACATACCCTGAATACTAAAGCTGCAGTTAGGCACTCAGAGACCTAGAGAAGAATCAACAGAGCTCAGGGTTGTTTCACATTAAACATCTCTTTCAAGACACACACACACACACACACACGCACACACACAAACACACGCACACACACAAACACACTACACTATTCACGTTAAACATCTCTTTTAACACTTGTGTCTTAATGATGAGGTGTAGTGGGTACGACCGACTGCGGAATCAGCTAGTCCCAGTGCGCACTTACGCACACACACACACACACACACACACACTGAAGGTGTTAAATTTACCTCAGTGTTGCATCATGAAACAATGCTTAAACTCTCCTCCCCTTCGCCTTGATTCTCACACACACACACACACACACACACACACACTCACACACACACACACACACCCACACACACACACACACACACACACACACACACACACACACACACACACACACACACACACACACACACACACGCTCCCCATGGAGTCCTAAACTCCTCTGTTTCCAACTGCTTCTCGTTCCCCGTGGAATCTCTTCAAAGACGCCGATTTGAGGGAAAGTAGAAACGGGGCCGAGCAACAGCGCGTAGATAAAGAGACACACAGAGTCACACACACACACACACACACACACACACACACACACACACACACACACACACACACACACACACACACACACACACACACACACACACACACACACACACACACAC
>NC_085859.1:7804770-7839770 GCF_034702125.1 Engraulis encrasicolus | reverse complement strand
ACACACACACACATACACACACACACACACACACACACACACACACACACACACACACACACACACACACACACACACACACACACACACACACACACACACACACACATTGGCACTGAAACATATTTACACTGACATTGATACAAAGGAGCGGACACACACAAACACACACACACACACACACACACACACACACACACACACACACACACTGATCTATATTCACAGTGACACTGATACATATTCACTTTGACACTCATGAATATTGATGATGAGAGAGGGGTGTGTGTGTGTGTGTGTGTGTGTGTGTGTGTGTGTGTGTGTGTGTGTGTGTGTGTGTGTGTGTGTGTGTGTGTGTGTGTGTGTGTGTGTGTGTGTGTGTGTGTGTGTTTGGTAGAGATGAAATGAAAGGGTAACACTGTCTGTGGCAGGGATTACTCTACTGTACTATACTGACAGGCCTAGTGTGTGTGTGTGCGCGCGCCCATGTTTGTGTGTGTGTGCGTGGCTGCATTTGCGCACGTGTGTGTGTCTGTGTGTGTGCATGCGTGCGTGAGTATGTGCATGTGTCCGTGTGTGTGTGTGTGTGTGTGTGTGTCCTTGCGTGTGTGTTTTGTGTGTGTGTGTGTGTGTGTCCTTACGTGCGTGAATTTTGTGTGCGTGTGTGTGTGTCAGTCAGAGGATTTTTTTGTTCATTGTGTAAAATGTGTTTGTGTGAAAATTCCTGTCTGCACTTGAATGTAAGCATCTTTGAAGAGCACTTTGTCTTCTTTGCAGCGTGTGTATGTGTGTGCGCATTTGTGTGTGTGTGTCTATAGCAGGGGTGTCAGTAGACCTATTTCACAGGGGCACGTGCCTGGGTATTGATTTGCTGTGCCCCGGTATGAGTTTCACAAAAGAAACAACAATCTTGCTACCTTGGAATTTAGCTCAAGTTTAGCATACAGAGTAATCTACAGAATGTGCACAAAATAGCGCACATGCACTACTTGCAATAATATAATTAATTAACAAGCCTTTTAAACTAAATAATAACTGCTTTGCACGCTCGCATTATCTCTCGGTGCCCTACTGTGCCCCATTAGCATTAGGTCACCTGACGCCCTGGTCTATAGGACAGTGCCTGTTTGGTCAGAGCATTCTGGGACTGATGCAGGGTTCTGTGTATTCCTTACACTGTGTGTGTGTGTGTGTGTGTGTGTGTGTGTGTGTGTGTGTGTGTGTGTGTGTGTGTGTGTGTGTGTGTGTGTGTGTGTGTGTGTGTGTGTGTGTGTGTGTGTGTGTGTGTGTGTGTGTGTGTGTGCGTGTATGCGTGCGTGTGTGTCTGTTTAGGCCAGCGCCTGTTCGGTGAGAGTATCCTGGGCCTGACTCAGGGTTCTGTGTCGGACCTGCTGTCTCGGCCGAAGCCCTGGCACAAGCTGAGCCTGAAGGGGAGGGAGCCATTCGTACGCATGCAGCTCTGGCTCAACGACCCACACAACGTGGACAAGCTACGAGACATGAAGAAACTGGAGAAGAAGGGTGTGTGTTGGGGTGTGTGTGTGTGTGTGTGTGTGTGTGTGTGTGTGTGTGTGTGTGTGTGTGTGTGTGTGTGTGTGTGTGTGTGTGTGTGTGTGTGTGTGTGTGTGTGTGTGTGTGTGTGTGTGTGTGTGTGTGTGTGTGTGTGTGTTTTGGTGTGTGTGTGTGTGTGTGTTTTGGAGTGTGTGTGTGCATGTGTGTGTTGGGGGGTTGTATCTGTGTGTGTGAAATGTAACTTTGAGTAGTAATTTTTAGTAAAAGCAAACAGAATGGAAAAAAATATTTAAAAAAGAAGACAAGTAAAACAAAGGCAAAAGTTGTGGTCAAAGTCTGCTGAGTAATAAAAAAAATACTAAAATGGCATAAGTAATCCAGAACCGGAGAAGATTCACTGCACACTGGACTTGAGCTTTGCTATTTTGCCATTTCATTTCAGTGAACAACGCACTTAGGCACTCTAGCACAAGTGAAACGCGCTGTTCACTGAAATAAAATAACAGCAAAATTAAGTCCACCAGTGTGCATGTGCAGTGTGCATGGCTATGCTTAGGACCTTCATAGCAAAAATGGCATAAATGCATCTTCTTATGTGTCTTGCAGCCTATCTGAAGCGCCGCTATGGTCTCCTGAGCCCTGGCGGCTCAGACAGTGACTCCACAAGTGGAGGAGCAGGAGGAGGAGGAGGAGCAGGGGGAGGAGGAGGAGGAGGAGGAGGTGGCAGTCGCTCAGAGTGTGTCAGCCCTGCGATGACTGCACTAGACCTCTGTGGTCTCTCCCAGGTAAAGCAGCTCAATGGTGTGTGTGTGTGTGTGTGTGTGTGTGTGCGTGCGTGCGTGCGTGCGTGCGTGCGTGCGTGCGTGCGTGCGTGCGTGCGTGCGTGCGTGTGTGTGTGTGTGCGTGCGTGTGTGTGTGTGTGTGTTTGTGTCAATCTTAAATGTCCTTTTCTCCTCCACCACTCTCCCAGGGTCTGTCCCAGGTCAAGTAACCACAGGTGGAGCCCTATCTTGTGCTCACTCCCAGTACAATATTAAATGTCCCTTTCTACCCCTCTCTTCCTCCAAAGGGTCTGTCCCAGGCCAAGAAGCCTCGTGTGGTGCTTGCTGCGGAGGAGAAGGAGGCGTTGAGGAGGGCCTACCTCCAGGAGTCCTACCCGTGTAGCTTTCATTACTTCTTTCTGTATCTCTATCTTTATCATGTATAATAAATGTTGTTTTCTCCACCTCTCCTCCTCTCTTAGGGACTGTCCCAGGCCTCGTCCGCTTCTTACTGTCACCCCCAGTATGATATCTTATGTCTTGCTCAACCGGCTCCTCCTTCCAGGGTTTGTCCCAGGCCAAGAAGCCTCGTGTGGTGCTTGCTGCGGAGGAGAAGGAGGCGTTGAGGAGGGCCTACCTCCAGGAGTCCTACCCTGATGTCCTCCTCTACTCTTCTTCCCACTCTCCATTTCTTTCTTTTCTACTAAATTAAATGTCTTGTTCTCCTCTTCCTCTCTCAGGGTCTGTCCCAGGCCAAGAAGCCTCGTGTGGTGCTTGCTGCGGAGGAGAAGGAGGCGTTGAGGAGGGCCTACCTCCAGGAGTCCTACCCTGATGTCCTCCTCTCCTCCTCCTCTCACTCTCCATTTCTTTATTTAATGTCTTGTTCTCCTCTTCCTCTCCCAGGGTCTGTCCCAGGCCAAGAAGCCTCGTGTGGTGCTTGCTGCGGAGGAGAAGGAAGCGTTGAGGAGGGCCTATCTCCAGGAGCCCTACCCATCTCAGCACACCATCGAGATGCTCGCCCTTTCTTTACAGTATGATCCATCTTCAATATCCTGTTCTTTTCCTCTTCACAGGGTCTGTCCCAGGCCAAGAAGCCTCGTGTGGTGCTTGCTGCGGAGGAGAAGGAGGCGTTGAGGAGGGCCTACCTCCAGGAGTCCTACCCTGATGTCCTCCTCTCCTCCTCCTCTCACTCTCCATTTCTTTATTTAATGTCTTGTTCTCCTCTTCCTCTCCCAGGGTCTGTCCCAGGCCAAGAAGCCTCGTGTGGTGCTTGCTGCGGAGGAGAAGGAAGCGTTGAGGAGGGCCTATCTCCAGGAGCCCTACCCATCTCAGCACACATCCTGTTCCTACTCCCGCTTTCTTTACAGTATGATCCATCCTCAATGTCCTGTTCTTTTCCTCCTCACAGGGTCTGTCCCATGCTAAGAAGACTTGCGTTGTCCTGGTTTCGGAGGAGAAGGAGCCCTACCGTTATGTCCTCTCCTCCTCATCTCACTCTCCATGTCTTTCTTATCTACTATATTAAATGTCCTTTTCTCTTCCTCTCTCAGGGTCTGTCCCAGGCCAAGAAGCCTCGTGTGGTGCTTGCTGCGGAGGAGAAGGAGGCATTGAGGAGAGCCTACCTCCAGGAGCCCTACCCTCATGTCCTCCTCTCCTTCTCTTCTCACTCTCCATTTCTTTATATAATGTCTTGTTCTCCTCTTCCTCTCTCAGGGTCTGTCCCAGGCCAAGAAGCCTCGTGTGGTGCTTGCTGCGGAGGAGAAGGAGGCGTTGAGGAGGGCCTATCTCCAGGAGCCCTACCCTCATGTCATCCCTTTCATTATTTCTTTATCCCTTTCTTATCTACTATATTAAATGTCCTTTTCTCTTCCTCTCTCAGGGTCTGTCCCAGGCCAAGAAGCCTCGTGTGGTGCTTGCTGCGGAGGAGAAGGAGGCATTGAGGAGAGCCTACCTCCAGGAGCCCTACCCATCTCAGCACACCATCGAGATGCTCGCCAGCCAACTCAGCCTCAAGACCAACACCGTCATCAACTGGTTCCACAACTACAGGTCTCACATCCTTTTATCTGTCTGTCTGTCTGTCTGTCTGTCTGTCTGTCTGTCTGTCTGTCTGTCTGTCTGTCTATCTATCTATCTATCTATCTATCTATCTATCTATCTATCTATCTATCTATCTATCTATCTATCTATCTATCTATCTGTCCGTCTGTCTATCTATCTGTCTATCTGTCTGTCTGTCTGTCTGTCTATCTATCTGTCTATCTATCTATATGCCTGTCTGTCTGTCTGTCTGTGTATATATCTGTCTATTTGTCTATCTATCTATATGTCTGTCTGTCTGTGTATATATCTGTCCATATGTATATTTGTCTATCTATCTATATGTCTGTCTGTCTGTCTGTCTGCCTATCTATCTGTCTATCTATCTATGTGTCTGTCTGTCTGTCTGTCTGTCTGTGTATATATCTGTCCATATGTGGGTAGATGACGTGACGTGTAAATTTTGCTGTCGCAGGCTCTTAAAATTAAGTAAATTCATGCTTTCAAAATTGTCAATGCTTTAAATGATTAAGCTAATGTCGTTGTTGTGAAAAAGTAATGTGTAATAAATCCAGGGTTTAAATAAGTATACTTAATTTTGAGTCAAATGTCACATTTGTCCTATGGTGTGACTGAAGCAAGCCTGGTTCTCCATATTAAAACATTTTTAAATAAATAATCAAAGCTCAGTCATTTGTCTAAACAAACCTGGCATGTTTTTCAAGGTGTCTATTTTAGCAAGTGGCAATGCTTAATTTTTTTCCTGTTTTTCTGAGAACGTATGGACTTATGAAACTTTGTCGCAGAAAACAATGTCCTGTGGTGTGACATCATATTTTTGGTTAATTCTGTGGATAATTATCTATTGTTGAAGCTCCAGTGGTACATAAATTGTGACTTTAGAATGGCAAGGGTGGATTTTAGATTTTTCTCTCAGAGTTCTTCAGTCAATCAATTATGTTTTGCTACCACAAGATGTATTAGTTTTATAGTCCTTTGGTGTGACAGCCATAAAATACATTTTGACAATAGTGTATATTTTTCATTTTTTTTTCTTATGTAAATGTATGAAAATGCATCTTACTAAAGGTGAAATTGTATTTCAGTTGGCAACGACATGGCTTTAAATTAACTCAAAAGCTCAAAAGTCCTATGGTGTGATGGTAAAAGTCCTATGGTGTGATGGTATAAGTCCTATGGTGTGACACTTTGGAGTATCACACCAAAGGACAAACAGGTCACACCAATGGACTCGATATTTGAGAAATAGCTTTTAAAACAACTGGTAGTACATATTTTTTTGTTTATTGTTTTGTTGTTTGACTAGATAAATATTGTGTATTCAAATTACTTATTACTTTATTGGCCTTTGGAATTTATACTTTGATGCATTGTTGATGAATATTTGCTGTTGATTTTAGATACTGTCAAATTATATAAAATGTCATTAATGGTGCTTTGAAACCATAAAATATAACGGTAACAGTGAAGGAAAGATCAGTGAGAGAGTATATAGAGGAGTATAGATGGATAAAGTATGCTGTGGAGAGCTCAATATACAGCATAAATGTGCTGTCCAGCTTGAGATACCAAACAGGCACTGGCCACTACACACTACAGGTTCAATGGTGTGACAGTCATAGCATACCTACAAAAGTGTGATGGTCATGCCAAGGTCACCCTTCAGTATGAGTCTTATGAGCTCTGCAGGTTACATTCAATGACCGCATGGCTGTCATTAAGAGTTACGATAGGCTGATAATCCACGATTCAAAGACTTAAAAGTGTAAAGTGTAGGTCCATATTGACTACAACATTATATTATGATCAAAAGACAAAATAATCATGTTGATATATTTGTTTCTGGCTCAGTTTTGCATTTCTGTCCTTTAGCGTGACATGAATGTCCTACGGTGTGACATGTTTTAAACGCTCAAATATTTGTTTGAGCTAAACAATATGTTTGATAAACACTGAATATTGCATTAGGGAAGAAAAAATTATCGTCCCTGAAAAGTTAATATAAATTCGGACAATTTTGATCATTTAAAAGAAAGATATCCCTGTTTTTCCTCGAAGGTTTCTAATATTCTCACATCCAATGGGAAAAAAAAATACTTAAATGGTAATTTCTCATTAAATTAAGACTTTAAAAAATTGCAATAAATATGAAGAGTGTAACAATGTTCATAAAACTCCATCAAGCCATTTCTACATTACTTAATATATTTATTTCTTAACGTCCCACCAAAGGACATATTTTCAGCAAATTGCTTTATCAACGTAAATAAATAATCAATGAATAGACCAACATTGTGACCACATTTTTTTTTTGAATGCTTAATTGCTGCACTACGTAGACATATACTTTTTCCCCCCATAAACAATGTTTTGTGAAAAAAATGTTTTTTGCTGCCTATCCGTCATCTACCCATGTATATTTGTCTATCTATCTATATGTCTGTCTATCTGTCTGTCTGTCTGTCTGTCTGCCTGTCTGTCTATCTATCTATATGTCTGTCTGTCTGTCTGTCTGTCTATCTGTCTGGCTGTCTATCTTTCTACAGATCACACTAGGCTCTCTATACTTCTGTTTCTTTCTCTTTCCCTATTTATAACTAATCAATGCAGAATTAGCCTCACTCAAAGCTTTCTGTGTGTGTGTGTGTGTGTGTGTGTGTGTGTGTGTGTGTGTGTGTGTGTGTGTGTGTGTGTGTGTGTGTGTGTGTGTGTGTGTGTGTGTGTGTGTGTGTGTGTGTGTGTGTGTGTGTGTGTGCGCGTGTCCACTTGTGTGTGTTTCCGTGTGTGTGTGTGTGTGTATCTGCATGTGTGTGTGTGTGTGTGTTTGTCCGCATGTGTGTGTGTGTGCTTGTGTCCACGTGTGTGTGTGTCCCAGCAGGTCCCGTATGCGGCGTGAGGTCCTCCTGGACGGTGCCGGTAGCCATGACAACGACACGGACGGCGACACCCTGCCCCCTTACTCCCCGCTGCCGCCCCGCAGCCCCGTATCCGACGGCGACGACAGGAAGTACCCCCTTCTTCACCCGCCCCTCTCTCTCCCCCACTCCCGCCCCCCCAGCACCTCCTCCTCCTCCTCCATGCTCCCCTTGCCCATCAAGCAGGAGGTGATGATGGGAGACCCGGAGCTGGGAGCAGGACCTCCAGGGGAGGGGGACCCTGCCGTCGGCAGCAGGCAGCCCAGGATCAAGCACTTCCCACTGGGCTTTCCCTTCCCAGGCCTGGGGAAGGCCGAGCACCACCACCACCACCACCACCTCCAGGCCTCCAGGGAGGAAGAGGACGGCGGTAGCCAGGGCCAGGTGCTGTTTTCTGGGTCACTGGGCAGAGAGCACCACCCCAGGAGGGGCAGCGAGAGCCAGCAGGAGGTGGAGAGGGAGCGGGAGAGCGGAGGAGGAGGAGGGGACCCCGAGAATTTGTCGTCGTCGGTGGTGGAAGGGGGCGGGGGTGACCCCGTGAGCTTCAAGGCGTCCTCAGAGCCGTGTCGCAGCGGCAGTTTGGAGGTATCCCTCAACTCCCCGTCGGCTGCGTCGTCCCCGGGACTCATGCTGTCCGTCTCCCCCGTGCCGTCATCCTCTGCGCCCATCTCCCCCTCCCTGCCCCCGCTCCCCAACCCCTGCCCCGCCTCGGAGGCCCCCCCGAACAACCACAACGCCCCCAAAGCCAACAAGAGCACTCAGCGGCGCACGGAGAAGATGGCCAACCTCAGCAACATCATACATCGGCTGGAGCGCGCCGCCAACAAAGAGGAAACTCTGGAGTGGGAGTTCTAGAGCATGTGTGTGTGTGTGTGTGTCCGTTTCTGTGTGTCCGTTTCTGTGTGTGTGTGTGTGAGAGAGAGAGAGATAGAGGGAGTGAGTGAGCGTCCGAAACCTTGCACATGTCAACAAGACTTTTAAAAATTAGAATGAGAACGTTCTCAAGTCACCTCAGCACTCTTGAAATAGAAACTTTCCAGAGTCACCTCAAGATCTCCAGACTCCACGGGAGCTTCTAGAATCCTTCTGAAGGTTCAACAGGAGCTTCTAGAATTGTTCTCAAGGTTCTACATGAGCTCCTTGAGTTCTTCTTAAGGTTCTACAGGAGAAACTTCTAAAATCACCTCAAAACTCTCAAAGAGAACTGTTTTGAGTCCGCTCAAAAAACTCTGCATTAGAACTCATCCACAGCCACCTCTGAAAGGACTCTGAAAGAGAAAGAGAGAACCATCTAGTCACCCAGAGATTTTAGGGCATGGATGCCATATACGTGGGGACCCTGAACCCTGGATGATGGCCAGAGAATCTTGAAAATCGATGTTGTCCAGACTGTGAAACATCAATGGGGTTCTACAAGAAGGATGCCACCGAGAGATTCTAGAACATGTATGGCACCCAGAGATTCTAGAACACGGATGACACCCAGAGATTCTAGAACATGGATTCCACCCAGAGATTCTAGAACATGGATAACACCCAGAGATACTAGAATATGGATAACAGCCAGAGATTCTAGAACATGGATGGAACCCCAGAGATTCCAGATTCTAGAACATGGATCTCCCCCAGAGATTCTAGATCTTCATCCAGAAAATATAGGCTAGAGCATGGGTGACACCCAGAGATTCTAGAAAATGGATGCCACTAAGAGAATTGTGGCAATCTTGGATGACTGCAAAACGTTCCAGAGACTCAAGATACCCCACCACCACCACCGCACCCCAATCACCGTCTTGGACCTCTTGGTCTTTGCACTGAGTGCATCCCCTCAAAGGGAACACCTCAACGTACAACACTTAACTCTGACGACAGCATTCAGACGAATACACACACACACACACACACACACACACACACACACACACACACACACACACACACACACACACACACACACACACACACACACACACACACACACACAGAATCAGAAACACACTTTTCTTAATGTCTTTTAGGTATTTTGATAAAGGATCCTTCTTCTATGCAGCAGCATGGGCTGTTGCTGTTATATATATAAAACAATAACAAAACAAAAACAATGAGTCGATGGGAGTGAGAGGAAGACTTGCAGCTATGGAGTGAAGAGAGGAAGATACAGTACACATGTAAGGACCTGCAGCGCGGCTATGCTGTGAAGAGAGAGAGAGAGAGAGAGACTGGGGAGAGAGAGAGGTCCTGTCCATTGCCACCGGGAGAAATTACTAAACTAGGCCACTGTCTTAAGCCATTTAATGAAAAAAAAGCAAAGCACTATATTTAAAATGAGACACTGACCAAATTTGCTACTTTTTGAATAGCAATTTTTCAGATTTTGTCTGTAAGACGGGACTGTAAATGATGAAAAAAAAAGATGAGCAACTTGTGAAGAAGACATTGGACATACTGTACTGCAAACATGACTTAAGGGATAGTCCTAAAGACTCTAAATAGTGATTTAAAAACGCACTTCGTACGTACGTATGTTACACTTAGTTTCTCTTGGTGATATGTTTTTTGGAGCATTTGTTACACAGACTTATATAACGTGTGGTTGTACGTGTTGTAGAATATGGTCTGCAGTAGCCTTATCCTCCAATCAAGATGTAGCATGGAACAACCCCGCCCCCTTTTACCCATCATGCCCTTTACCCACCACCTGGTAGTTTCATGTACTAAACCAGAGATTAAAAAAATAAAAAAACGAGAAAAAGTACAAAAACAACGACAAAAAAAGATGTTGAAAAAATAAGAAGAAGAAATGGAAATGTTTAAACATTGTTAATTGTAGGATATTTTAGAGAACATGTTCTTACTTTCCTTCTTTTTAGTAATACATAGAACGTTTACACTAGGGGCTGTGTGTGTGTGTGTGTGTGTGTGTGTGTGTGTGTGTGTGTGTGTGTGTGTGTGTGTGTGTGTGTGTGTGTGTGTGTGTGTGTGTGTGTGTGTGTGTGTGTGTGTGTGTGTGTGTGTCCAGCAGTTGATATTTTCAGTATCACCATCGGCGAAGTTTGCTTCTACACAATAATTTATTCGGACGTTACTTCGTCATTGTATGCCGCCCTGGTCACGTCTACTTGGAGTGTGTGTGTGTGCGTGTGTGTGTTATATCTGGCACTTCTAATACAGCCGCGGAGAAAATATCGAGAGCACTTCGAAATTATCCTATTGTCTGATTTTACTACTTACTGTATCGACAAGTGTTTGAGTAAAATGAATATTGTTGTTTCCTTCTATCAACTATTGGCAACATTTCCTCCGAATATCGAATTAATCTCTTAGTTTTTTTCCCGTGACTGTATGAAGAATGGTCGGGGATGAGGACTGTAGTCACTGTACAATTAGACTGACAAATATCAACACTGAGATGCTTACACATCCTGACATGATTGGTCACATATCCCAAAGAAGTAGCACTTAATTGTAATTCAGCATTCTCTTAACAACAAGCAGTTTACACGTACCGTATATGGATATTTTTTTAGACTGCATCGTTTTTTTTACAATGCTCATTTTCAAAACTCATTTTTTTTCAAAAGGAGATTTCTAAACCTCTCTTTTTTGTGTAAACAAGAGGCCTAAACTGGTGCATCTACAAAAAATATCCACATATGTGCAAACAGTGTCTGAATCATATTCAACCCTATACATATGAAGCCCCTGGTACCTCACCACTGTCGTGATGGTATAATTTCTTCAGTTTGAGTCTGAAACATCAGTAGGCTAACTTTTTGTTTTTAAAAAAGGGATAAGGGTTGTGTGTGAAGCAGTGAATGAACCAATGAACCTGTTTAAAATTTGACAGTTGAATAGTCCAAATGAATAGAATATGGAACCTTGGTTTGCATTCTAATGAAGTCATAGTATGTCTGAAGTGGAACTGCTGCAGCAAAGATGAGAAGGAGTACGTATGTACGAGTGAAAGTCTCCTCATGCATGAAGCATATCACACGCGGCAGAACAGCACTGTTGATCGATAGCTAGCTAGCTAGCTTCCGTTATTGCTGATTGATACCTAGCGATCCAATTAGCTAGGTACAAGCTAACAGTACTGCTAATTGATAGCTAGCTAGCTCATCAATAGCTACCATCACTGCATTACTCTGGTGCGGTTGCCATGGTAATTAGTTGCCTGCCTGCACAAAGTACTTTTTTATTGGTTGTTTTTGTTAAATATTTGTTCATGTTTTTTATTATTTTTTTCATGTGCTGGCATTTCTCCTGCTGTATTTGTTTGTTCTATTTTATACTCTGCCCTTTAGGTTCACCTGTAGCTACATAATACCTCCTGATAGAAACCTGCCGATAGCAGCCGATTCGAGGGCTCTGTCTTTGTTGCGGTCCAGTTGCATCCACATGGCTTAGTGAGATTACTCTTTAGATCAGAGGGTTGCAGGTTTGAATCCCACCCTGACCTCTCCCTACACCCCCATCCATGGCTGAAGTGCCCTTGAGCAAGGCACACTAACCTCACATTGCATCAGGGGCTGTAACAGATACCCTGTGCCTAAAATAACTGTAAGTCCCTTGTGATAAAATTAGGGATGTAATGTAATATTAATGACTAAGTTACGGCACGAGGAGGTGGGGGCAGTTTAGTTAATGAAAGCACCTGGTTTTACTACCGGACTATAGTGGCTTTTTCCTTTCAAAGACGTTTTAAAAATAGCACTTTTGACTCAAACGCTAGGTCATTTTGTCCAAACACCAACTGATTGACCCCTTTCCTTCTAAAGACCTTTTCAGCCACTCTCTGAGGCCGACACTTGTGCTTTTTCATCCAAATTGGTGCCCATCATTCACATCTAGGAGCCGTTCAAAAGAATCCATTCGTTCACAAAAGTTGCAGCTCTTCATCTGGAGTTGCCGCCAAAGGCCGATCCACTCCGGTCCTCTGCTATCGGCGTATCTACAGCACTTAGACCGTCGTAATCAAGCAAACTTTGAGTAAAGTAACTTAAGTGTTCCAAAAGTCTTTTTGATGTATTGTAAAGGTGATAGTAAAAAAACAACAAAAAAACACACAAAAAAATCAAACTTGCACTTGTTTTAATAGTACACCACAAAGGGATTGGAATTATATATGTAGAGTATATGAATATTACACATTTACTGAAAATAATAATGATATCTTAGGTTCTTGACACTTGTGAGCTGATTATATTGAGATAGAGTGTACAGATATATGAACCAAACTCATAAGAAGCCACAGGTGGTCCGGCAGCCAAACTCATAAGCCACAGGTGGTCTGGCAGCCAAACTCATAAGCCACAGGTGGTCTGGTCGGCTCGCCCAACCTTCAGCCCCTCCCCTCTCTCAGGGTAGTCTTGCTTCTCAGCTTTACTCAACTGGTCAGGTCACACCACTGGTTTTAAAGTTCCTCAAACGCGCCACTTGCGTCAGCATCTATCTTAGATAAAGGCTATGGGCTTAGGTCCTATCAAAGAGAGTAGTAAGATGATTCAAATTTCGCCCACCGAATGCAAAGCTTAGGTCCTATGTTCCCTGAGTCCTATGTTCCCTGGGTCCTATGTTCCCTGGGTCCTATGTTCCCTGGGTCCTATGTTCCCTGGGTGCTATTGGTGTTTTACTTTTGTTTTTTTAATCAGTGATCAATATTGCAAGAGACGAGTGGGATTTTTGATTTCACAAGGGGCGTTCAACATAATCTATTCCGTAACTCAGCAAATACGTGAAATATTTATTATTTATTTATTATCTAAATATTTACCCTACATGGGTCCACTGAAATACATGATGGCCGGGGGAGCATAGGACCTGTAAAGCAATCGGACGAACCAGACTGAAGGCACAACATAGTTGTGTAGGGCACCATGTTTGTAAGATATTGTCAATATATTGTATACCAGATGCCGTGTCGACCACTCCTTTCTATTCACATCACCACCGCCACGGTTAGCCGGTATAACTCAATCAGTAACAAGGCGATACACACATTCTCCTATAGGTGGCAGTAAAACAAGTTCATTTGGAAAACATAGGATACTGGACCAAGATGGCGGCGCCCCTGGTTGGGCCACAGCGAAAGCCTGAACATGGCATGTAGTGTGCTATATATCTATGGAAAGATGTGCTATGGCCACTAGAGTCTCTTTGTTTGTAAGATACTGTACGATATGACTACTAATATCTCCAGTCTGGTATTCCTCCACCATATCGGTGAATCGAGAGGTTTCTGTCTTTTTTGCGTTATCAAAAACAGATGGCACTTCCTGCGGCGAGTTGAAGATCAGGGGTATAGTGCACTTCTCGACAGCATCGTCGCTAACTAAGTTAGCATCTTACTTGGTTGCGATGCGATTTCCCATCGTCAACCTACTAAGTGGCTAAGTGGTTAGCAACAAGTCTTTCGAGAAACAGGGTCCTGAACAATTTTAGACATGTACAATACCTTTGAGGAGACATGTAAAAGATTTCTTGGAAAAACAAATGTTGCATTCGCACTTGGATTTGTGTGTACATTCAGTACATATAGGATATGATCTTTTTTTTCTTATTAAGGACTTATGGCCCAAGTATTTATCCACATGTATATGTTTTGTTTGCATTGTTATTTAGGACTTATTGGTCAAGTATGTACAGCACCCACACCTGTACCTTTTACTTTGTACTACGTTTTTGGTATATTGGTTTTACTTGCGTTGTTTGTATGTTGGTTTTTGTTTCCCGACAGACGTCTAATGTCTCAAAGACCTTCATGAAAAGATCCAGAATCAGAAAGCACACAGTTCATTTGACAGGTGTTAATTCAACACAGTACATTTGGCAAGTGAGAATGCGTTCACATCAGTGGCACAGGTGCTGCATCACACAAGATAACTTAAAGTGTACCTCCGGGATTTTGGACACCAGACCTCATTTCCAAGTCAGCCAGGGTGTAAACAATGTGTCCAGAACGTTTTTTTCACATTCCATGCAGTCCTTGTGAATTCTCATATCCATGTTGCTAAGCTAGCGCAAGTGAACGGAAATGGGTAGCCTGCCCCCAAAAATAGTCTTATCCAGTTGCAACAACATTCAAAACAACCCCATTATTATGCCAGACTGCAAGTGTAAATACTTGTCTTGATAGAATGAAGTTTGAAATTAAACCAACATTGCAATCATGTTTGATCACCATCAGCAATTTGTGTTCCGGTTTGAAAGATTGACAGCCGCGGAGTGATATTCCTAGTACAAATCCTAGCTTCGTTTGACACATCCATAACTTTTCCATAGAGCGAACTCCAACATCTTTGAAGTTTGTAAAACTGAACGGTTTTCCCCTCTCCCTGACCTCGCTCGCAAACATCAAGAGTAATGCTTTCTGTCCGACTTTGTCAATCTTTCGTAACATTGAAACATATGCCATAACAATGTTTGGTTGTTACTAGATGACCCGTGTCTACACAGCATGTTGGCGAATAGAACGCACACTCTTCTCCCTTTCATCCTCCCATTCCATCTCATCTCAAAAAAACATTCCATGTAATAATAACTAGAGCTACGAGTGACATATTTCACAATGTCAAGCCAGATCACATAGCGTTGCGTAACGTATGAGTCCATACGGCAAATCATTTCTAATGCCATTTGTTATAGCAATTACACAAAATAACAGTAAAGCATTACAACATGCAAATCCAAAAAGTTTGCAAAAGTGAACGTTATTCCCCTCTCCCTGACCTCGCTCGCAAACACCAAGAGTAATGCTTTCTGTCCGACTTTGTCAACCTTTCGTAACATTGAATATGCCATGACAATGTTTAGTTGTTACTAGATGACCCGTGTGTCTACAGAGCATTAGATGTTGGCGAACAGAACAGTGCACCCATATCTTCTAAATCCCTTTCATCCTTCCATTCCATCTCGTCTCAAAAAACATTCCCTGTAGTAACAACTAGAGTTACGAGTGACATATTCCACAATGTCAAGCCAGATCACATAGCGTTGCGTAACTTATGAATCCATAGGAATACGGCAAGTCATGTCTAATGCCATTTGTCACAGCAATTACACAAAATAACAGAAAAGCATTACAACATGCCAATCCAAAAGGGTAACTTCTAGCCCAAGTTTTGGCTAACGTAGGCGAAGCCATTATACCACTGGGCTACCATCATAGAAGCAGAAAGCATAGCAACAAACCTGTTCTTCGGAGACTGTTGGTGCGTGCCACAAAATGTAGATCTGGGAATGCGGTTGGCACCGCGGACACTTTTAGAGTTTTCCGTGTAGGTATTAGACTTCGAGAAGGACTTTGTGAAGTCGTCAGGACTGAAATGGTCACTGCAAAGCACCGGGGTAGCTTACGGAGCGTCTCCATCGGTGTGTTGATGTAGCCCTGCAGCCAGGAGCCAGAGTTTGGTTCTTTCAACATCTTTCACTGGAAACCAATGGAAACTTGCCGATACCCATCTGTGGGCTTTATTATTGCAGTTGGTATATACACACTGATGTACCATGGTGCGATGTCGTTGGGTTTTAATCCACTATTCGATCCGAAAGCAGTTGTAGAACTAGCCTTGATTTTCAATGTCTCTTGCGGGTCCCTGCAGTGGGTGGGTGGGCTACATCACAACTGAAGAGAGCAAAGTAAAATTCCGCCGACCCCGAGAAAATAGTCTCTCAACATGGCAAAATCCACGCAGTGCAAGGTTGGTTTAATTTCAAACTTCATTCTACTAAGACAAACATTTACACTTGCAGTATGGCATAATAACGGTTTTGTTTTGAATGTTGTTTAAAAGGGATGAGACTATTTTTGGGGGCAGGCTACCCATTTCCGTTCACTTGCGCTAGCTTAGCAACATGGATATGAGAATTCACAAGGACTGCATGGAATGTGAAAAAACGTTCTGGACACATTGTTTACACCCTGGCTGACTCGGAAATGAGGTCTGGTGTCCAAAATCCCGGAGGTACACTTTAAAGAAATAATAAATGTCCACAACACTGTTCTGTGCTCCCAAAATATGACGTGTTGGGTGCTCAGTCCTTCATCTAGTGCAACCTGGTTATCGAGGTGGTCAAATCTGACCTGAAGACGTCAAATCCAACACGCTCCATTGGACATAACACTTAGAGAGTCAAATTCAACACTGGTGTTGTAATTTGGTCCATTGACGTGCACCAACCAACCATTAAATATAACACAGTGAGAGTCAAACTCAACACTGCATTAAATTAACACATAGAGAGTCAAATGCAGCACTCTCAATTGAGTGGGCAGGTCTTCTCGTCTTTTCACAGTATAATTATGAGGTGAATAAGCCCCCCCCCCCCCCCCCCCCCCCCCCCCCCCCCCCCCCCCACCCCCCCCCCCCCCCCCCCATTGGCTTCAAAAGTCTTCTGGTCAGATACAGGAACTACAATTCTGATGGCCATAAGCCAACCCACACTCTTCAACTGTTCCTCACCCCATCACTGCTTGTGTTAATTATAATGATGTTTCATCTGATTAAAGTCAGTGGTTCCCAATAAAGTTTTTTTCTCTTATGTAACATAAACTTGTGTCTTTTATTACTTGTGGGTGTGTGCGTGTGTGTGTGTGTGTGTGTGTGTGTGTGTGTGTGTGTGTGTGTGTGTGTGTGTGTGTGTGTGTGTGTGTGTGTGTGTGTGTGTGTGTGAGATGTATGTATTCCGCTGATGATTGCCTTTCCAGAAAACCAGTCCTCCACTGAGAAAGATGAGGATGCTGTGAAGAGAGTCCCCATAGCTCAGTGAGGACCTCTAGTGGACAGACAATGCAACAACATGCACCTGAAAAACACATTGGTGTGTGTGTGTGTGTGTGTGTGTGTGTGTGTGTGTGTGTGTGTGTGTGTGTGTGTGTGTGTGTGTGTGTGTGTGTGTGTGTGCGTGTGCGTGTGCGCATGTGCGTGTTACAGGGTCACAGGTTCGAGTCCTCCTTCTCCTGCAGGGGCGAGCAAAGAATCTCCTCACAAGTGGAACATTTATGCAGAAGTTACTTTATTGTGCACATGTACATTAATCATTGAGACACCTGAGTAAAACAACACCCCAAGACACCTACACCAAACAAAAATCACAAGTGCCCTAATGTTAGCTAAATGTTTATTCTGATATTTATGTTGCATGAATGTGAATTCAAATACAGTGTACTGTAATCATGTTGACCAACAGACTGACTTTAAATTCACTCTTGACAATTAAAATGACCCACCAGCTTTAACTGTACTCTTTAGTGGTGGTACATTTTCGGAGTAATAGTTTAATAATCTACGTCAATCTTCGACACCAAAATGGCACCCCACCGTCCCCATCCTTTAAAGTCACTCTTCAGAATTAAAAGGGATGAGCAAGTTAGAAGGTAAATTACACTGCTTAAAGGTACACTGTGCAAGATTTTTTGTTGTTTATTTCCAGAATTCATGCTACCCATTCACTAATGTTACCTTTTTCGTGAATACTTATCACCACCATCAAATTCTAAGTATTCATTATGAGTGGAAAAAATGCACTTTTCATACATGAAAAGAGGGATCTTCTCAATGGTCCACCATTTTGAATTTCCAGAAATAGCCATTTTAGCTGCAAAAATGACTGTACTTGGGCCATACTACAAAATATTAATTTATTACTTAATACATGTTAATGAAAAGATCAAATTTGGCAATAGGCAGTCCAGTTTCATTGAGCAGCAGTTGTAGTACCTTTTTTGACCATTTCCCGCAGTGTACCTGTAGCCTCTTAGTGCAGATGGGGTCGCCGGCGGGCCTATGCACTATTTGCCGAAAATACTCAACTACATCATAACAACATTGCTAGGACAGTACCGAGAGCCTTAAGTAACAGATTACGACATAGCCATTACAATTTTGGTGACAGTAAGGTTATAACATAGGCTCTGCCTAAGGGGTTAAGGGGATGTATTATTGTTGTTGCTGTTGTTGTTATTGTTGTTGTTAAATACTACTACTACTTCTACTACTAATAATAATAATACACTGCTTAAGTGGGAAATCCATTTTTACTATACATATGTTCCTTAATCATTGATACCAATTACAAAAGTAAAACAGCAGCCCACCACCCCTATATCAAAACAAAACAATATACCGTATAAATGTCCAGATGTTGCATAGTATTGCAGGAGAATAACTCCAGTGTATCATCATCCCCTGTTCCCGAGCTGGCCACTAGAGGGAGTGAAGTCCCCTCTTTATTACTGTGGGCAAGGGTGAACTGGTGCAGCTTTTCAGAGTACTTCAGTCATTAGTTGTCAGATGGAAGAGCATGGTGGCATAGCCTTAAACACAGACACTGATGAAGGTCTACAGTAGTGCCGAAATGTCAGCACACCAAACAATAAAGTCAATTCATCACACCCCACCCCTCTTCCCTCCCTCCTTCTCGGATGGGTCAAGTTGCCTGACAACTAAGTAATCTCCCAGATGACCCGACTCGGACACAACATGGAGGGAGGTGGGAATCGAATTGAAGTTTACGTACGGCAAAGCCAAGCTAGTGTGTGTGTGTGTGTGTGTGTGTGTGTGTGTGTGTGTGTGTGTGTGTGTGTGTGTGTGTGTGTGTGTGTGTGTGTGTGTGTGTGTGTGTGCGTGTGCGTATGCGTGCGTGTGCAAGCGTGCTGCATGACCCACAGGAGCAGCATTTATCTGTACGGGCCTCACAACAGCTTCACTGATGACCCACTCCATACCAAAAACCCAGGGTAGAGAGTGTGTGTGAATGTGGTGTGGACTCTGTGCAGGAGGGTCATTGTGTCTCCAGAGATGCTGTAGAAGGCCAGAGTTCCTGCCCTGTGATCCACATACACTCCTATTCTGGAGCTGGTCACTAGAGGGAGTTTAGCCTGTTTCTTATTGTGCCAGAAATTGGAGTAGGAGCTGCCGAGGTACAGGCTCCAGGACTGATCATTAAATCCAAACCAACTCTCATTACCCTTTCCTTTCCTGCTGATGCTTTTATATGACACTGCTATAATGACAAACCCTCCACTAGAACAAGTATACTCAACCTCCCAGTAGCAGCGTGCAGACACACCCTCTCTACACAGCACCTGAGCATACAAATTAAATCTGTCTGGATGATCAGGATATGACTGGGCTCCACGTCTGTACTCCACCCTCCTGTTCCCCTCAGACATATGGAGCCAGGTGTTTGCTGTGTTTGGATCCAAAGTGAAGTGACAGGAATCTGGAGGAGTAGAAAACAGGGTACAAACAGGGTTTTATTTGTGTGTGTGTGTGTGTGTGTGTGTGTGTGTGTGTGTGTGTGTGTGTGTGTGTGTGTGTGTGTGTGTGTGTGTGTGTGTGTGTGTGTGTGTGTGTGTGTGTGTGTGTGTGTGTGTGTGCCAGAGAGGGGGTGTCATATGCCTGTGTGTGTGTGTGTGTGTGTGTGTGTGTGTGTGTGTGTGTGTGTGTGTGTGTGTGTGTGTGTGTGTGTGTGTGTGTGTGTGTGTGTGTGTGTGTGTGTGTGTGTGTGTGTGTGTGTGTGTGTGTGTGTGTGTGTGTGTGTGTGTGCAGGGACGTGCACAGGAATTTCAAAGGGCAGTTGCTCTAACCTGAAGAAAGGGCAACCCCCCCCCAAAAAAAAAAAAAACCCATCAACAATGAGCGGCCTTCAGAATTTTTAGGAAACTGCACCATGGGTACACATGTGTGGTATGTGGCTGCCCCTAAATTAAATTAAATTATGAGAAAAAGCCTTGATAGTTTTTAAACCTGTATCAGTCACAGAGATTATCAGTCTTATGCCTTCCTGCCCTATGTGCAGAGGTCTGTGGCTCTGAGTCATCCTCATCTTAAATGAAATGAAATGAGTAAATTAATAGGCTAAATATGAGGATGCTTAATCAATTAACCCACTGTCATCTTTATAATCCTTGTAGCAGCCAAAGTAGACTTTAAGTTATAATAAATAGAAATAGTTAAAAATTGTTAAAAAAGATCATTTAATTTGAATTTGAAATTTAATTAATAGGCATATTCCATGATTAAAATGATGAATATTATATAGGAAAGCTAAAACAATAAGAATTCACAGGTTTAGGTCATTTGTTGGGTCTTTTGTAGCCTATATTAAAAATTTGTACTGTCGCTTTAAGAATGGACGAGCCGGCTTTCATTTCAGATCGCAAAGAACCGTGGCGTGGGAGCACCAGTTCTTATATGTTGCTCTGAAGCTCCGAGCTTCTCGCAGACTTTATAACCTTTTATTTTCATTACAGATATTTTAGTTAGTTCATGCACATTTTGTAGGCCTATGTCTTGAGAAGAACAGTAAACGTCAGTTATCACGTGGAGTGCATTTATTTCAATTACATGGACATTGACAGTGGAAACAGTAGCCTATCTTTGGGTCGGAGAATAGGCTATATCAGCGTAAGAAAACGCACTTTCCTAGCGGTCTCACCAAGATCAAACCTCTACAACCCTGAAAAAGATTCTCTGCCTCACCTGCACCTGTTCATTTTTTTCGCAGCCAACTCTGCAGAGATGTGCTTCCTTTAGCTAGCCTATCCCCTTAAGTTCTCTCTTGCTTGATAAAACGACATGTCATCTGCATGTTTCTTAGTTGGGTTAGCCTTCCACAAAACAACCTGAGCCATGTAAAACGTTGACTGCAAGCAAGCTAGCTGGCTGTCGTATTCCCCCAATATCTGAACGTGGCACACCCCGGCTGTCAGATCATTTAGGATCAAACGTCCTAAACTCGAGATCGGCTTTAAGATACATTAATTGTGATCATGTAGTTTAATACTGTGTAGTCTGCTGTGTTTCCAGCTCACCTCAGGCCGTCAGGGCAGTCGCTCTACTCCCACGACATCTTCGACATATTTTGCGTCTCTGCCCTGGTCGCATGCATGCTTGTTCCCCCCTCCCTCCCATGTAGAGCTGCGCGTGCCCCCCGCATCGCGCATGCTGCCCCTCCCTTTGCCTATCTCGAGGTGCAGGTGAATCTGAATTTGAAAACTTAATTTAGGAAGCTTCAATCAAAAATACGAATTGCAAAGCAAATCAGTTGAAACATGAAATCTTAGCCTATTTTTCCGAGGCATATCTAGGCCTACAGCTGGCTGTCGGGTTTTTTTTTGCTACCTAAACGTGGCGCTGGCTGGCTGTCAGATGTAGGCCTATGATAACTAAAAGTTCTAAACTCAACATTGTATTAGAGAGGTTGATTGTGAGCATATTTTGTACCCTAATATGTAGACTGTGTGTAGGGCTCTAGCCGACACCCAGGCATCTTCAAAATCTTTCGTGTGTCTTAGCCTATAGGCGCTCAAGGGCCTGCCGCGTGCCTTCTCCCTCCCCACCGGAGTTGTTGCGTAACCTACCTCACATCGCTCGTGCCCATTCTCGACGGGTCTGATGAATTTGTATGACTGACTTAAGTCTTTATTGTACAAAACTTCAATCAAAATTGTGAATTATAAAGAAATCAAATGATATTGAAATATGAAATTATAATTGCCATATTATTTTCCCCTCCCTTGGAAGGGCAATATCAGCCAATGTGGGCAAAAGGGCCGTTGCTCGGGCACCGTGGGCAACTATGCTCTGCACGTGCCTGTGTGTGTGTGTGTGTGTGTGTGTGTGTGTGTGTGTGTGTGTGTGTGTGTGTGTGTGTGATAGAGAGTGAAAGTGTGTGTGTGTGTGTGTGGGGGGGGGGGGGGGGGGGGGGGGGTGATCCACATACACTCCTATTCTAGAGTTGGCCACTAGAGGGAGTTTAGTCTCTTATTGTGTCTGAAAGAGGAGCTGGAGAGGTGCAGCATCCAGGAGTGATACAGTGTGTGTGTGTGTGTGTGTGTGTGTGTGTGTGTGTGTGTGTGTGTGTGTGTGTGTGTGTGTGTGTGTGTGTGTGTGTGTGTGTGTGTGTGTGTGTGTGTGTGTGTGTGTGTGTGTGTGTGTGTCCAACTCACACTGTAAGAAGTCTTCTCTGGTCACTGGTTCACCAATAAGATCCTGGCCATCAGACACTGAAACACAAAACATCCCATTGGCCTAAACATGAACACAATATGCATGCACACACACACACACACACACACACACACACACACACACACACACACACACACACACACACACACACACACACACACACACACACACACACACACACACACACACACACACACACACACACACACCATCCCCATCTCCATCGTTAGGGCAGCATCTCCTGTGAAGCAGACAGGTAAAGATGTGGGAGCACTTTGTAGCTCCCTTTGTGGAGTGTGGATTGATTACTACCAGGGCCACTGGTAGCTTTTGTTGGGCCCAGAACAAAGTAATCTGAAAGGACCCCTACCCAACACATACAATGTAATGGGGACCCCATTCTGGGCCCCCTATCTCCCAGGGCTCGGGACAACATATCATAACATAACATACAGCATACTGTAGGTCTATCATAACATAACATAGCATACAGTATAACATAAGATAACATATCTCCGAGGGCTCGGGACAACATAACATATCATAACATAACATAGCATACAGCATACTGTAGGCCTATCATAACATAACATAGCATACAGCTTACTGTATCATAACATATCATAACATAACATAGCATACAGCATACTGTATCATAACATATCATAACATATAACATAACAAAACATATCTCCCAGTGCCCGGGACAACATCACATATCAACATTTACCCTACCACAGCATTTGCATATTTACTCGTTGTTTGTGATGTTCGAATGACTTCTAACTTGTGTGTGGTAGTAAGCACGCGACAACCTCATGTCGTCAGCACAAACATTCAACGTTGTTGTTATAGTATCAAACACAAGCAGGTAATTGGAGTGCTTCACTATTTTTTCTTTGTGCTCATCAGTGTAGGGGCTCTCAAACGTGGTTCAGGAAGACAGATGCTGAGGCAGTCAAGGTTACAATTCTTTTTACTTTTTTATTTGGCTACTTTTTGATTTTGGTTGTTGTTAGAGTTTTGAAAGCTGTAATTGCTATGAAGGGCCAGTAGATTACTTTTTAGTTTCTCACCCTCACAACAGATTCACTGATGATTCAATACCTAACCAAAATGCAGGCTAGAGTGAACGTGGAGTGGTCTAGACTAGAAAAATACCCCAAAAAAACTTGGAAAGATTCTAGGAAAAAAATCTCAGTGATCAGCAGATCATGATTTTGGTTATTGGTAATCAGCTATCAGGCCCAAAAAAGCTACTCGGAGCATCTCTAGTTGTAGCATGTTTGAAGGCTGTGGAGGCTGTTAGAGGTCCTCAGTAATGACTTACTGTCTGGATGAAGGCCCTCCTTGCTGTCTACTCTTCTGACTGGGAGTTCAGGATCAGTATCTGCAGACCAAAACAGAGACACACATTCACCCACATGCATCTTATATCCAAAGACATTTGAGATCTGGGACATAATGTTATTGTACACCAGAGGTGTCAAACGTAAAAATAAAAGTAAAAAAAAGAAACACAGTTTCCTTGCCACACAAGTAACTTATCTGTGTTAACAGTAGACCTGTGTACTTGTCTTACCCAGGCCCGGCCCAAGGCATAAACGAAGTAAGCAGTGGCTTAGGGCCCCCAAGACACCAGGGGCCCCCTGTGAGTAGCAAAGATCAAGGAAGGCTACAGTTTGTTACACACACTGTGTATCCAACTTTCCTTCTGTGGGGCTCCATATTTTTTTCCTACAGTATTATTAAGTATCTGATGCTGAGTAGGTGGCGGTATGAAGGGCCCCCAAATGTAATTTTGCTTAGGGCCCCATAAAGGCTTGGGCCGGCCCTGGTCTTACGGTCAGCTCACTGTGCACGGGTTGGATCAGGTTTGTGGTGGGTCCTTGTTAGGTGTTCAGTGTTTTTCAGTAACAACACAGTCCATCTATCCCATTAGTTACAATGGAGTAAATGGTGTAACAGCTATGTAATGTCATGTGCTAGTGTTGTAATTACACCACAAAAGTACTTCTACTTTTACTTTTGACACCTCTGTTGTACACACAAACAAACACACCCACACATCCACGCACATCCACATCCACATGGGTGTGCGCGCACAGACACATAGACACAGACATACACACACACACACACACACACACACACACACACACACACACACACACACACACACACACACACACACACACACACACACACACACACACACACACACACACATGCGGGTAACACTTTACAATAAGGGTACATGAACGATATTGGAATTATGTTGTTACCAGGGATCTAAATTAACTTTTCCCACCACCAGCCAATTTGGCTAGTAGACATTTTTTCTGACCAGCCGAACAGAAGTTCAACTACCCATTTTTTATCTCGCCAAAATAAACTATGCGTTAGGATAGTAATGTTTTATGTCATTTTATTCAACTATTTCCACAGCACAGATAAACACTATAGGCCTACATATACTACAGCCTATAATAAGCATACTCACACTGGATTATCTGGACGTGTGTGTGTGTGTGTGTGTGTGTGTGTGTGTGTGTGTGTGTGTGTGTGTGTGTGTGTGTGTGTGTGTGTGTGTGTGTGTGTGTGTGTGTGTGTGTGTGTGTGTGTGTGTGTGTGTGTGTGTGTGTGTGTGTGCGCGTGTGCGTGTACGCGTATGTGTACAGTACGTGTACGCGCGTGCGTGCATGAGTGTGTGTGTGTTGAATACTCACACTGCATGCTCTGGATGATCTGGACATGTGTGATGGCTTCAAGAAAAAAAAATGTTAGATAATACGTTAGACACTTGTCACTTTGAAAAGCTTATTGAAGATGTGTGTTGAATATGTCAAACCTGCTGCAGATATCTTGACTATTTCCTGCTTGAAGACTGACTCTAATTTCTCCTCCAGCTGCGTCTTCAGTGCAGACACAGATTTCTTCAGGGGCTCCAAGGAGAAGCTCTTATTATAGGTTACGCTGGTTGAAGTTGTGCTGTAAGGCCTCTCAGTGATGTACACAATGTTCTGCATAGAGAAACACACACACTAGGGTGAGGTAGACCTACTGACGTGAGCCATTGACCAGCAGGACATTAAGAGAACTGTATTGCCACAATGTTCTGCACAGAGGAACACACACAGTAGCCCCATAATGCAGGCCCTATCATCTGAATAGTTATTGAAAGGTTAATTAGCATAGTACCACACTACTATGAACTAATATGCACTACAACTCGGTCATTGCCATTCTGGTAACCACAAATGTATAACGTTGTTTTTTAACGGGCAAGGGTGAGGTAGACCTACTGACATGAGCCCTTGGTCAGCATTACATAGACAGGGCTGTATCAACACTGTGTATAGTCACTCTAAACTTATTAATGCTGTCTACCTTGAGGAAATGGATGGAATCCTGTGTCAGTGAAAGCTGCTTCATCTCAGCATCTGTCCTCTTCAGCTCAGCAATCTCCTGCTCCAGTCGCTTCAGGAGTCCTTCAGCACGACTCACCTCAGCCTTCTCCTGAGCTCTGATCAGCTCTGTCACCTCAGAGCACCTTCTCTCAATGGAGCGGATCAGCTCAGAAAACATCTTCTCACTCTGATTCACTGCTGTCTGTGCACCAGACTGATAGGACACACAGACACACAGACACAGACACAGACACAGACACAGACACAGACACACACACACACACAGACACAGACACAGACACACGCACACGCACACGCACACGCACACGCACACGCACACGCACACACACAGGAGCAATGTTTACACCAACAATTGTGTTCTAAAATTACATTTTTGGCTGTGAAGGAGAGTTCCACTGCCAAACAGCATAACAGCTTTTCGTGCATTGCAGATAATCACAACTACTATCTCACTGCATAACGGGAAACCTGCTGCAGATTGTCTTCTCCTCTGGTCAATTCTCACCTTGAGAGTCTCCACAGCCTTCCTCAACTCCTGCAGCTCCTTCTCCTTCAACTGGATTATCTGCTGGCATCTCCTCTGGCTCTGCCCCAACCCCTCCTGGAACATCAGGAATCAAAGCAGCAACATGCACAATGAGAAACCCATCGCTTGGCTCATCCATCTGTGCAGACAATTGTAGTAATCACACCATGTTTGATGCCAGCCATGGCCTAGTGTTTAGACAGTTGTTCTTTCAATCTAGGGGTTGCCGGTTCGAATCCCCCCTGACCTCTCCCTACATCTCCATCCATGGCTGAAGTGCCCTTGAGCAAAGCCCCTAACCCCACATTGCTCCAGGAACTGTAACCAATACCCTGAAAAATAATAGTTGTATGTCGCTTTGAATAAATGAAAGTGTCAGCTTAGCACAATGTAATGTAATGTAATGTAATGTAATGTAATGTAATGTAGTAATCTGCTGATATCCATATTTTCTTTTTAAATGATTTGAATGCATTGCATGGCTTCTAAGTCCTAGTCCAGGACTCAGAATAAATGGGCTGCGCTCTCTCGACAGCGGCCACTAGGTGAACTGGGCATAGATAAAATAGGGAGTGGGGAGGCTGTATGTAAAACTGGCTGTGAACACACACACACACACGAACAGACATTGCAGACCCTAAAGAGAGAAAACCTGCCGTTCTGAAGCGTGTACGTTGATTAAAAAAATAGAGATTCCGAAAAGTACACTTGCTATGCTATTTTGAGAGGGAGAAGGCTGTTCCAGAGGCATAGGAAATGTTTGTTGTTACAAGACATTAAACTACTGACTGGACTGAGGAATTTGTCAGGAAAGCATGTGTCTGTGGTGCCTGAAGTTAACGTGACCATCCGTGGCCATGTTATTTCGGAAAAAAAACATCGGTCGAGTTTCTGTACAAGGGAATGGTGCATGGTCGACTCTGATACAACGATGCGCACGCAGCCAAATTATGTCATTTCTGTTTACAAACTCCTAAGGGGTCAATAGACATTACACACGAATTCGGAAACCTGACATTCTGTTGGGAACATTTTAAATGTTTACAAAACTACTACTTTTTATGTTTCTAATAGACATTGCGCATAAATCAAGCTGGCTCTGAACCTGTAAATGGCACAGTATACTATACAGTAGGTCAGAGGTTACACTGAAGGTGGCCTGTAAATGTTTAACAGAATGAGACATTGGACCTTTTATCTAAGAAACACTCTCTACCTCAAGAAGGGAATAGTCCCTCCATATTCAACATGGTACATGACATTAGGGAAGCTGTGCATAGAAAAAGTAAATCTATCCATAAAATCTGAAAATTACAGTAAAGCCACAACTTACCTTTTTATGACTCCACTCTGCCGTAGCTGTGATTGTGTCATGGCCTTTATGATCGTCCATCGTACACAGATAGCAGATGCAACTCTGGTCAGTACGGCAGAATATCTCAAAAACCTTCTTATGACGGGGGCAAATCCTCTCCTGTAGCTGGCCCGTGGCATCAAACATGGTGTGATTTCTACCTGTAAGTGCATTGTGAGCTTTCAGGTGAGTGTCACAGTATGACATCAGACACTCCAGACAGGACTTGACAGCTTTGAGTTTTCTCTCGGTGCAGACGTCGCAGGCCACATCTCCAGGTCCAGCATAACAGTGATCAGGAGCAGCAGCTTGGATGCTGGTCTTCCTGAACTTCTCAACCATTTCAGCCATCAGGCGGTTTTTGCGGAGGACAGGCCTGGAGTTGAAGGTGTCTTTGCACAGGGGGCAGCTGTATTCTCCTTTACTATCCTCCTGATCCCAGCAGCCCTTAATGCACTTCATACAGAAATTATGTCCACAGGCAGTTGTCACTGGATCCCTCAACAGCTCCATGCAGACTGGACAAGTGAAGGAGTCCTCCTCCTGAGAAGACGCTGACGCCATTTTGTAAATCTTCCAAACAGCAACTTCACACACCGAGAAGCAGCAGCAGAGTGACAGCTGACTTCCTCAGAACACTGAGGAGGAGCCCAGGGAGGGTGGGGTTGGGGACTGGCCAATCAGGATCATTCTCATTATCAAGGAGTGTATAGGTAGGACCAGTAGGATGAATGTGGGTGTGGTCAGGTTTCTATTCCTGCTTGTTAGAGGACGACGAGACAGTACATGTAAAACTGGTTAGACGAGTCATTTCAGTCATGCGGAAAGACTCAGAAATACTTTGAGAGGTACGAACAACTTTGTCATGCTCTACTGCAGTGTTTCCCAACCTTTTTTGTACTGCGTACCCCCTAAGCAATTTTGTCATATGATGAGTACCCCCTCACTTATGCTCTTTATGTGTTCCTCTATCCCAATGTGACTACACCCCATATATTTGTTATTATTACATTTTTCCAAGTACCCCCTGAGACGTGCTCGCGTACCCCTAGTTGGGAAACACTGCTCTACTGTACAGTACATTTGGCAGATGAATTAAACACAGTTGGCAGAGTTCATTCAACATTGAGCGATCAGGACCAAACACACTCATGTTAACTCACTGTTAACTTCGACTCTGAATATTCATTTAACACCTTGAGTGAAGTTTAATATCCTTCAATAGACTGTATTTGAAGAGTTCAGATGGAAATCCTCTAAAAGCCATAATTTAGTTTTTTACAATTTCATTGTTCAACAGCATTTTCACCAATTTATCACAATCAAAATGCCAATTAAATGTTATTTCTAAGTGGCCCACAGCAAGTCAAGCCCAAACAAGATTAGATGGACTGTTTTTGGAGTTTACTGAATTAATAGAAATACAGCCTGTTTTTGTAAACACATCACAAATGCAGTTTGAGTGTTTTGCATCTGAACTCTTCATTTGGTCCTCTCTGCAGTGTTGAATTAACTCTGTGAAGTGCTCTGTGCACCTGATCATGTGACTTGAGGACTCCTGCTGCTGCCACAGGAAGTGGAGTAGTCTTCTTGTCATGTGACTATGATGTGCATAAAATAACTATTGTATTAACACTTAGAGAGTCAAATACAACACTCTCCATTGGACACAACACATACAGTAGAGAGTCAATTTTGGACAACACTTAGAGAGTCAAATTCTACACTGGAGTAGTCCTCTTGTCATGTCACGATGATTTGCATAAATCAACTATTGAATAGAACACAGAGAGATTTCTGAGATAAACATCACATTTCCCCCATGTTCATACATAAAACTAGTCCAGTCGGAATATGGCTTTAGAGCAGGGGTGTCAAACTCATTTTGGTCCGGGGGCCGCATACAACCCATGTGGACCTCAAGTGGGCCGCATTAGTAACATCATCACACAAAAAAAAGTAAAGCAGAGGATTAGTGTTCAGTACCATCACGTTTTAAGTGTGTTGAATATGTAGAAAGCAATGCAATACTGATAATCCTATGCAAAATTTTCTTGACTTCATTCATTCATTGCCAACCGTCAATTAATTAAATATGGTACAGTTCATTTTGGTAGGGGGTCTGGGGGTTATCCCCCAGAAAATTTTGTATTTCTTATATGTAATTTCCTGCATTTTCACGCATTCTAACATCCCGTTTCCAGTTTGAGCTTAATAGGAACCAATACAAATCCAATTATATTTATTATTTAATTACAACCAATACCAATACAATACGAATAAGAAGTATTAACATTTCATCTCTATATACAGTATGAGGTCTATAATATATGAGCTTTATCAAATTCACTATTTATAATAGGAGTGTGATGTGCACTTTACTACATATATACAGTGTAACAGAGGGACCATTGGGTTAATGTCATGCAGGTCTCGATTTTGCCCCGAGGGCCGTAATTGCGCATTTCGGTTATTTCATTAAAAAATGGATGGAACCCTCTGGCGGGCCGGATGCGGCCCGCGGGCCGTATGTTTGACACCCCTGCTTTAGAGAGTCAAATTAAACACTGTCTTCAACACTAGTATTCTTGTCATGTGACTATGATGTGCATAAACCAGCCATTGAATATAACACTTCAAGAGTAAAATTCAACACTCTCCATTGAGTGGACAGGTCTTGTCGTCTTGTCACATGAGGTGCATAAGCCCCCCATTGGCTTCAGAAGTCTTCTGGTCATATAGGCTACAGGAGGCTGATGAACACAAGTCAACCCACACTCTTCAACTGTTTCTCACCAACTGTTCATAAACTACTTGTGTCTTTTATTGAGTGGACAGGTCTTCTAATCTTGTCACAGTATAATTACGAGGTGCATAAGCCCTAGCCTGGTCCTGACCATCCCATAATACTACAATTTAATTTCATATTCATGGTCTGGAGGTTGTTTGATCTGACGCGATTGCAGGAAGCGGGAAGGACATTTTCTGAAAAATCAGGATAAGTTGTTGAACAAACATGTCTGACGTCTATCTTTGGCGATGTAGGACTGTTTAACCCTCTGAGGTCTAAGGCCTTTCAGAGGCTTTTAGGCTGCTTGCACCACCCTGACATTTTCAAGTATTTTCATTTCATATATATATATATATATATTTGGAACCTGGAAGGTCTGAGGTTTCTAATGGTGTGACTTATACAAACCCCAACTCCGATGAAGTTGGGACGTTTGGTAAACAGTGAATAAAATCAAAATGCTATCATTTTCAAAACATTCAATCTATTCATTAGATGGAGAATAGTGAAAAGACAACATATTAAGTGTTAAAACCGAGAAAAAATATTGTTTTGGGGGACATATGTACTCATTTCTAATTTGATAAATCCAACACGTCTCAAAAGAGTTGGGATGGGGATCAGTGAAATTTAGTAAACATCCAAATAAGATAAAACAACAAAGAAGAACATTTCAAAATGAATTGTACTGACGGACAATATAGGTGTTCAGGTATAAGATCATCACAGAGAGGCTGAGTCACTCAGAATTAAAGATGCAAAGGGAATAATTACCATAGTTATTACATACATTTTTGAATTCCCTTTGATTTACCACGATTGAGTGTATATAAGACATATTTTTGTTAATAAAATCATTGTATAGGTTCATGACATCATGAAATATATATTGGCTGTAGTCTCACTCTAATTCCTGGAGTGCTAGAGCTATTGAAAATTGACCATATTAAGAATGCTTAATGCATGAAAATGACACAGGGGTTTAACATTCTCCTAAGCACCTGAGCTCACTTGAAATAGACCCAGAAGACATGGGAAACTGTCATTTGCTTACAGAAGTCAGCAGAAGTTGTAGAAGTCCATTCTTTTTGACAATAATAGAGCATTGCACATCCTGTGCTACAGTGAAAATGGACCATCCAACTTGTGTTAGTGCTAGCTTCAAAAGTCAGCCTCCATGATGGCATGCGGATGCAGTAGTGCATTGGTTAAGATGTTCTCACTCATCTGTAGAGTTAAATACAGTGCTGAATGGTATAAATGGGTTTTAAACAGCATGAAAAGCCACTCATGCATTATATTTTGAAGGGAGATCTTCGATTACTGCCACATAGTAAGGTCAAATTGCATTCTCTACTATGTTTTAACAGTTTGGCTCCATCATAAGGACCAGCATGTGATAAAATGGTGGGTTTTTGGTCAAGACCTGTCACACTGTAAGCACTACAGAAAGGAAAACATTGCAAAACATGACAAGGAATACACCCACCATTTAAGCTGGTGAAATCATGTCCAAGATAGGAATTAACACTGTTTTTTATATAAAATCATCTCATCGGTTAATGTATTTAACTGTTAAGTGTTGTCTTTTGTTTTGTTTTTAGTCTTCCTCGACATTTGCTGCCATTTATTGTCCCCGTCCCAACTCTTTTGAGACGTGTTGGATTTCTCAAATTAGAAATGAGTACATATGTCCCCCAAAACAATATTTTTTCTCGGTTTTAACACTTAATATGTTGTCTTTTCACTATTCTCCATCTAATGAATAGATTGAGTGTTTTGAAAATGATAGCATTTTGATTTTATTCACTGTTTACCAAACGTCCCAACTTCATCGGAGTTGGGGTTAGTATGTTTCAATGACAAAAACTCACAGAGTTACAGATATGTTTTTGGAGACACATTGCCCTCTGAAGGGCACTCGGACCTCAGAGGGTTAACAGATATGTCTTAGAGAACATCCTACAGAGTAGGATAAAATTACAATGTAGGACCGAACACCGGCCAAATCCTGCCGCTCAACATCGCTCCACAGAAAACAGGTCCCAGACGTAGTGCGGAGCCAAGTCTCTTGGCAAAAGTACGTAGGATGGTGCCCGAGGCTACATAAGCCCCCCATTGGCTTCAGAAGTCTGGTCATATACAGGAAGCTGAAGACCACAAGTCAACCCACACTCTTCAACTGTTCCTCACCCCAGCACTGCTTGTGTTAATTATGAGAGAGAGAGAGAGAGAGAGAGAGAGAGAGAGAGAGAGAGAGAGAGAGAGAGAGAGAGAGAGAGAGAGAGAGAGAGAGAGAGAGAGAATGTGAGTGTGTGTGTGTGTGTGTGTGTGTGTGTGTGTGTGTGTGTGTGTGTGTGTGTGTGTGTGTGTGTGTGTGTGTGTGTGTGTGTGTGTGTGTGTGTGTGTATTTGATTAGTTTACCAGCATGAAGATGAGGGTGCTGTGAAGAGAGTCCCCATAGCTCAATGAGCTAGTGGACAGGTAATGCAACAACAGGCACCTTACCTGAAAAGCACTTTGTGTGTGTGTGTGTGTGTGTGTGTGTGTGTGTGTGTGTGTGTGTGTGTGTGTGTGTGTGTGTGTGTGTGTGTGTGTGTGTGTGTGTGTGTGTGTGTGTGTGTGTGTGTGTGTGTGTGTGTGTGTGTGTGTGTGTGTGTGTTAGGGGTGGTACGGTTCACAAATGTCACGGTTCGGTCCATATCACGGTTTCAAGGTCACGGTTTTCGGTTTTGTACGGTTCTGTTTTTTTTTTGTTTTTTTTAAATAAAATGTATTATATAAAAATTTGAATAAAAATGTAAGCTTATCATTGGTATGTATTGACTTCATTTAACCCAACTGAAAGAGGAAAGATATCAATGATTTTAACATGCTTCCATTTATTTCACAAAAAGGGAGAACTAAGTCCTAACTTTTAAGTTGACAAATATTCAAATATTACATGCTATAACACATTTGACGTGTAAAAATAAAACAGCTACACTCCTGTAGGTAATGGGACCATTAGGTCAGTGTAGTATGACTATTTTGGTTAATGACACATTGAGAACGAATTGTACTTTTATTTTGATACCGCTTTCTGCGAGTTTTTGCGCTTATGAATCAGTTGCTTCCTATCATGAAACTGCCGGCCGTGAGAAGCAAAGAAAGTAAAATCAGAAGTCAAATTCAATTTTAAGTGAACAAGTGATAGGGTTATGTTATGTTAAAATGTGAAAGTTAAGGTAACAAATAATTTTAAAAGATCGTTTTTTTAGAAGTGTATGCACAAGAATGTTTCACAAAACTCCTGTGAAGCTGAGCCTTTTAAAACAGTCACATTTTATTTTTGTTATAGTGTTAACCCTCCTGTTATCCTTGGGGTCTATTTGACCCCTTTCAATGTTTAACACCTGAAAAATACATGAAGTACATATTTCTTCTGCCTCATCTTTGATGACTTTTCCTAAATAGATGGGATGAATGTGAAAAAAGTGAAATTTCAGCAAAAATGTTTTCCCTAAGTGCTGTACACATTTAGGTTACATCCGTGTTCCTTGGGGTCAATTTGACCCCAATTGTTTCAAGTGTATAAAACATAAATGGAACATTCATATTTTGCAAATAAATGTTAAAATCTGTTTAGATAATGTGAAATACATGAAAATAAGCTATTCAGCCATGTTTCTTTTGAACATTTTGCTCTTGTTTTGGGCCCTGATAACTAAAAATTGTAATTGTAATTGTAATATGGGGGAGGCCTAAAAGTAATCGGCAACATTTTGGACATTGGTGGCAAATACAGCATTGACATTTTGACAAAATACACCAACTGAACCTTGTTGTACCCAAAGCACCATCATGGCACCCACCACAGCAACACCCCCCCATTCCTGTACCCTGGGAGCTACTTTTGCACCCTCCCACTACACACAAACATTAGTATAAGAAGGGTCACATATAGTTAGCATTGCTGTGCATGCTGTTCTGTGCCCAGCATACATACTAATTATAAGTGATGGTATATTTGAAGAGAAGCTTTATGATTATGATCCAAATATTGACTGTTCTAATGGTGACAAGCCATTGTACTTCTTTAGATGGAGACGATCTCAAGGTTGTTTGCTATGTTGAGAGATATAATGGTGCTATTCTTCTCCTCATTTCAGTATTGTGTTCCAAATTGACATCTTTGTCTGCAGCCTTGGTTATAAACTGGTGCTACCTGACATAGAGAAGGCAGGAACAGCAACAGCTGTAACTTTTGTGAAGGACATACACATTGACATCCATACAACACATTCTCCAATGGGCATACATAGTGAATAGAAGTAAACATACAAGTTGCTAGCCCTGTTCCTTCAAACATTACCCCACAACCATGAGCATGTAATATGTCTACAAGGAGCACATGCAAACCCTTTTTCCTTATGTGCACACTAATTCAAGTGTAGAAACAATGTAGAAAACAATGATTTTCTATGTTGTTCCCGAAAGTCTTGGTTGGCAATGTCTCCATGTTCTTACCTAACTATTATACTTGCTATAAATACACATTCAAACATAAAAAAATGAATGTTGGACTTAAAAAACCTTCTGAATGTTTGGAAATATGTCTATTTCTTTTAGGGTCACATTGACCGATATGGTAATAGATAGATAATATCCTTGATAATCAAATTTGTTTTTTCT
>NC_085859.1:7632270-7799770 GCF_034702125.1 Engraulis encrasicolus | reverse complement strand
ATGGCTTTGCATGCATGGAATGACATCTACACTTCAAGATCTTTAAGAAAATATATGGTTTGAGGTTGTTTGGAACAGGTATCCTTGAGTTACACCCGAAAATACACTGAGCCTGAATTTACAGTAGCTGCTCAGTATGCGACGCTCAGTTACTACATGTTAGGTCAGATATTTGAACTGTAGTCTAGTTGGACATGGCTTTCTATAGATGAAATGACATCTACACTTCAGGAGCTTTCAGAAAATGTATGGTTTGTGGTACTTTGGCACAGGTATCCCTGAGTTACACCCTAAAATACATTGACCATGAATTCAGCTGCTCAATATGCGACGCTCAGTTACTACATGTTAGGTCAGATATTTGAACTGTAGTCTAGTTGTACATGGCTTTCCATAGCTGCAATGACATCGACACTAAGACAGCTTTCAGAAAATGTATGGTTTGTGGTACTTTGGCACAGGTATCCCCAAGTTACACCCTAAAACACATTGACCGTGAATTCAGCTGCTCAGTATGTGACGCTCAGTTACTACATGTTAGGTCAGATATTTGACCTGTAGTCTAGTTGGACATGGCTTTCTATAGATGAAATAACATCTACACTTCAGGAGCTTTCAGGAAATGTATGGTTTGTGATACTTTGGCACAGGCATCCCAAAGTTACACCCTAAAACACATTGACCATGAATTCAGCTTCTCAGTATGCAATGCTCAGTTACTACATGTTAGGTCAGATATTTGACCTGTAGTCTAGTTGGACATGGCTTTGCATGCATTAAATGACATCTACACTTCAAGAGCTTTAAGAAAATGTATGGTTTGAGGTTGTTTGGAACAGGCATCCCCAAGTTACACCCTAAAATATATTGACCGTGAATTCAGCTGCTCAGTATGTGACGCTCAGTTACTACATGTTAGGTCAGATATTTGTAGTCTAGTTGGACATGGCTTTCCATAGATTAAATGACATCTACACTTCAGGAGCATTCAGAAAATGTATGGTTTGTGGTACTTTAGCACAGGTATCCCTGAGTTACACCCTAAAACACATTGACCATGAATTTAGCTGCTCAGTATGCAACGCTCAGTTACTACATGTTAGGTCAGATATTTGAACTGTAGTCTAGTTGGACATGGCTGTCCATTGCTGAAATGACATCTACACTGAGAGAGCTTTCAGAAAATGTATGGTATGAGCTATTTTGGCACAGGTATACCAAAGTTACACCCTAAAACACATTGACCATGAATTCAGCTTCTCAGTATGCAATGCTCAGTTACTACATGTTAGGTCAGATATTTGACCTGTAGTCTAGTTGGACATGGCTTTGCATGCATTAAATGACATCTACACTTCAAGAGTTGTACGAAAATGTATGGTTTGAGGTTGTTTGGAAAAGGCATCCCCAAGTTACACCCTAAAATACATTGACCGTGAATTCAGCTGCTCAGTATGTGACGCTCAGTTACTACATGTTAGGACAGATATTTGGCCTGTAGTCTAGTTGGACATGGCTTTCCATATAAGAAATGACATCTCCACTAAGAGAGCTTTCAGAAAATGTTTGGTTTGTGGTACCTTGGCACAGGTATCCCTGAGTTACACCCTAAAACACATTGACCATGAATTTAGCTGCTCAGTATGCGACGCTCAGTTACTACATGTTAGGTCAGATATTTGAACTGTAGTCTAGTTGGACATGGCTTTCCATAGCTGAAATGACATCTACACTGAGAGAGCTTTCAGAAAATGTATGGTTTGTGGTACTTTGGCACAGGTATCCCTGAGTTACACCCTAAAACACATTGACCATGAATTCAGCTGCTCAGTATGCGACGCTCAGTTACTACATGTTAGGTCAGATATTTGAACTGTAGTCTAGTTGGACATGGCTTTCCATAGCTGAAATGACATCTACACTGAGAGAGCTTTCAGAAAATGTATGGTATGAGCTATTTTGGCACAGGTATACCAAAGTTACACCCTAAAACACATTGACCATGAATTCAGCTTCTCAGTATGCAACGCTAAGTTACTACATGTTAGGTCAGATATTTGACCTGTAGTTTAGTTGGACATGGCTTTGCATGCATTAAATGACATCTACACTTCAAGAGCTGTAAGAAAATGTATGGTTTGAGGTTGTTTGGAACAGGCATCCCCAAGTTAAACCCTAAAATACATTGACCGTGAATTCAGCTGCTCAGTATGCAACGCTCAGTTACGACATGTTAGGTCACATATTTGACCTGTAGTGTAGTTGGACATGACTTTGCATGCATGAAATGACATCTACACTAAGCAAGCTTTCAGAAAATGTATGGTTGAAGATACTTTGGAACAGGTATCACCGAGTTACACCCTAAAACACATTGAAAATGAATTCAGCTTCTCAGTATGTGAAGCTCAGTTACTACATGTTAGGTCACATATTTGACCTGTAGTCTAGTTGAACATGGATTTCCATAGATGACATGACATCTACACTAATAGAGCTTTCAAAAAATGTATGGTTTGTGGTACTTTGGCACAGGTATCCCCAAGTTACACCCTAAAACACATTGACCGTGAATTCAGCTGCTCAGTATGTGACGCTCAGTTACTACATGTTAGGTCAGATATTTGACCTGTAGTCTAGTTGGACATGGCTTTCCATATATGAAATGACATCTCCACTAAGAGAGCTTTCAGAAAATGTATGGTTTGTGGTACTTTGGCACAGGTATCCCTGAGTTACACCCTAAAACACATTGACCATGAATTCAGCTGCTCAGTATGCGACGCTCAGTTACTACATGTTAGGTCAGATATTTGAACTGTAGTCTAGTTGGACATGGCTTTCTATAGATGAAATGACATCTAAACTTCAGGGGCTTTCAGAAAATGTATGGTTTGTGGTACTTTGGCACAGGTATCCCTGAGTTACACCCTAAAATACATTGACCATGAATTCAGCTGCTCAGTATGCGACGCTCAGTTACTACATGTTAGGTCAGATATTTGACCTGTAGTCTAGTTGGACATGGCTGACCATAGCTGACATGACATCTAGACTACGAGAGCCTTCAGAAATTGTATGGTTTGTGATACTTTGGCACAGGTATCCCCAAGTTACACCCTAAAACACATTGACCATGAATTCAGCTGCTCAATATGCGACGCTCAGTTACTACATGTTAGGTCACATATTTGACCTGTAGTCTAGTTGGACATGGCTTTCTATAGATGAAATAACATCTACACTTCAGGAGCTTTCAGAAAATGTATGGTTTGTGATACTTTGGCACAGGCATCCCCAAGTTACACCCTAAAACACATTGACCATGAATTCAGCTGCTCAGTATGCAACGCTCAGTTACTACATGTTAGGTCACATATTTGACCTGTATTCTAGTTGGACATGGCTTTCCATATATGAAATGACATCTCCACTAATAGAGTTTTCAGAAAATGTATGGTTTGTGGTACTTTGGCAGAGGCATCCCCAAGTTACACCCTAAAACACATTGACCATGAATTCAGCTGCTCAGAATACGACGCTCAGTTACTACATGTTAGGTCACATATTTGATCTGTATTCTATTTGGACATTGCTTTCCATATATGAAATGACATCTACTCTGAGAGAGCTTTCAGAAAATGTATGGTTTGTGGTACCTTCGCACAGGTATCCCCAAGTTACACCCTAAAACACATTGACCATGAATTCAGCTGCTCAGTATGCGACGCTCAGTTACTACATGTTAGGTCACATATTTGACCTGTATTCTAGTTGGACATGGCTTTCCATATATGAAATGACATCTACTCTAAGAGAGCTTTCAGAAAATGTATGGTTTGTGGTACTTTGGCACAGGTATCCCCAAGTTACACCCTAAAACACATTGACCATGAATTCAGCTGCTCAGTATGCAACGCTCAATTACTACATGTTAGGTCAGATATTTGACCTGTAGTCTAGTTGGACATGGCTTTCCATATATGAAATGACATTTACAATAAGAGAGCCTTCAGGAAATGTATGGTTTTAGGTTGTTTGGAACAGGTATCCTTGAGTTACACCGTAAAATACATTGAGTGTGAATTTACAGTAGCTGCTCATTATGCGACGCTCAGCTACTACATGTTAGTTCAGATATTTGACCTCTAGTCTAGTTGGATATGGCTTTCCATATATTTAATGACATTTACACTAAGAGAGCTTTCAGAAAATGTATGGTTTGTGGTACTTTGGCACAGGCATCCCTGGGTTACACCCTAAAATACATTGACCATGAATTCAGCTGCTCAGTATGCGACGCTAAATTACTACATGTTAGGTCATATATTTGAACTGTAGTCTAGTTGAACATGGATGTCTATAGATGAAATGACATCTACACTTTAGGAGCTTTCAGAAAATGTATGGTTTGTGGTACTTTGGCACAGGTATCCCTAAGTTACACCCTAAAACACATTGACCATGAATTCAGCTGCTCAGTATGCAACGCTTAGTTACTACATGTTAGGTCAGATATTTGACCTGTAGTCTAGTTGGACATGGCTTTGCATGCATTAAATGACATCTACACTTCAAGAGCTTTAAGGAAATGTATGGTTTGAGGTTGTTTGGAACAGGCATCCCCAAGTTACACCCTAAAACACATTGACCATGAATTCAGCTTCTCAGTATGCAACGCTTAGTTACTACATGTTAGGTCAGATATTTGACCTGTAGTCTAGTTGGACATGGCTTTGCATGCATTAAATGACATCTACACTACAAGAGCTTTCAGAAAATGTATGGTTTGTGATACTTTGGAACAGGCATTCCCAAGTTACACCCTAAATTACATTGACCGTGAATTCAGCTGCTCAGTATGCAACGGTCAGTTACTACATGTTAGGTCACATATTTGACCTGTAGTCTAGTTGGACATGGCTTTGCATGCATTAAATGACATATACACTTCAAGAGCTTTAAGAAAATGTATGGTTTGAGGTTGTTTGGAACAGGCATCCCCAAGTTACACCCTAAAACACATTGACCATGAATTCAGCTTCTCATTATGCAACGCTCAGTTACTACATGTTAGGTCAGATATTTGACCTGTAGTCTAGTTGGACATGGCTTTGCATGCATTAAATGACATCTACACTACGAGAGCTTTCAGAAAATGTATGGTTTGTGATACTTTGGCACAGGTATCCCCAAGTTACACCCTAAAATACATTGACCGTGAATTCAGCTGCTCAGTATGCAACGCTCAATTACTACATGTTAGGTGACATATTTGACCTGTAGTTTAGTTGGACATGACTTTGCATGCATTAAATGACATCTACACTTCAAGAGCTTTAAGGAAATGTATGGTTTGAGGTTGTTTGGAACAGGCATCCCCAAGTTACACCCTAAAACACATTGACCATGAATTCAGCTTCTCAGTATGCAACGCTTAGTTACTACATGTTAGGTCAGATATTTGACCTGTTGTCTAGTTGGACATGGCTTTGCATGCATTAAATGACATCTACACTTCAAGAGCTTTCAGAAAAGGTACGGGTTGAGCTACTTTGGCACAGGTATCCCCAAGTTACACCCTAAAATACATTGACCATGAATTCAGCTGCTCAGTATGCGACGCTAAGTTACTACATGTTAGGTCAGATATTTGAACTGTAGTCTAGTTGAACATGGCTTTCTATAGATGAAATGACATCTACACTTTAGGAGCTTTCAGAAAATGTATGGTTTGTGGTACTTTGGCACAGGTATCCCTAAGTTACACCCTAAAACACATTGACCATGAATTCAGCTTCTCAGTATGCAATGCTCAGTTACTACATGTTAGGTCAGATAGTTGACCTGTAGCCTAGTTGGACATGGCTTTGCATGCATTAATTGACATCTACACTTCAAGAGCTTTCAGAAGATGTATGGTTTGTGATACTTTGGCACAGGCATCCCCAAGTTACACCCTAAAACACATTGACCTTGAATTCAGCTGCTCAGTGTGCAACGCTCAGTTACTACATGTTAGGTCACATATTTGACCTGTAGTCTAGTTGGACGTGACTGTGCATGCATTAAATGACATCTACACTTCAAGAGCTTTAGGAAAATGTATGGTTTGAGGTTGTTTAGCACAGGTATCCCTAAGTTACGCCCTAAAACACATTGACCATGAATTCAGCTTCTCAGTATGCAACGCTTAGTTACTACATGTTAGGTCAGATATTTGACCTGTTGTCTAGTTGGACATGGCTTTGCATGCATTAAATGACATCTAAACTTCAAGAGCCTTCAGGAAAGGTACGGGTTGAGCAACTTTGGCACAGGTATCCCCAAGTTACACCCTAAAATACATTGACCATGAATTCAGCTGCTCAGTATGCGACGCTAAGTTACTACATGTTAGGTCAGATATTTGACCTGTATTCTAGTTGGACATGGCTTTCCATAGCTGACATGACATCTACACTAAGAGATCTTTCAGAAAATGTATGGTTTGTGGTACTTTGGCACAGGTATCCCCAAGTTACACCCTAAAACACATTGACCATGAATTCAGCTGCTCAGTATGTGACGCTCAGTTACTACATGTTAGGTCAGATATTTGACCTGTAGTCTAGTTGGACATGGCTTTCCATATATGAAATGACATTTACAATAAGAGAGCCTTCAGGAAATGTATGGTTTGAGGTTGTTTGGAACAGGTATCCTTGAGTTACACCGTAAAATACACTGAGTGTGAATTTACAGTAGCTGCTCAGTATGCGACGCTCAGCTACTACATGTTAGGTCAGATATTTGACCTCTAGTCTAGTTGGATATGGCTTTCCATATATTTAATGACATTTACACTAAGAGAGCTTTCAGAAAATGTATGGTTTGTGGTACTTTGGCACAGGCATCCCTGGGTTACACCCTAAAATACATTGACCATGAATTCAGCTGCTCAGTATGCGACGCTAAGTTACTACATGTTAGGTCAGATATTTGAACTGTAGTCTAGTTGAACATGGCTTTCTATAGATGAAATGACATCTACACTTTAGGAGCTTTCAGAAAATGTATGGTTTGTGGTACTTTGGCACAGGTATCCCTAAGTTACACCCTAAAACACATTGACCATGAATTCAGCTGCTCAGTATGCAACGCTTAGTTACTACATGTTAGGTCAGATATTTGACCTGTAGTCTAGTTGGACATGGCTTTGCATGCATTAAATGACATCTACACTTCAAGAGCTTTAAGGAAATGTATGGTTTGAGGTTGTTTGGAACAGGCATCCCCAAGTTACACCCTAAAACACATTGACCATGAATTCAGCTTCTCAGTATGCAACGCTTAGTTACTACATGTTAGGTCAGATATTTGACCTGTAGTCTAGTTGGACATGGCTTTGCATGCATTAAATGACATCTACACTACGAGAGCTTTCAGAAAATGTATGGTTTGTGATACTTTGGCACAGGTATCCCCAAGTTACACCCTAAAATACATTGACCGTGAATTCAGCTGCTCAGTATGCAACGCTCAATTACTACATGTTAGGTGACATATTTGACCTGTAGTCTAGTTGGACATGGCTTTGCATGCATTAAATGACATCTACACTTCAAGAGCTTTAAGAAAATGTATGGTTTGAGGTTGTTTGGAACAGGCATCCCCAAGTTACACCCTAAAACACATTGACCATGAATTCAGCTTCTCAGTATGCAATGCTCAGTTACTACATGTTAGGTCAGATATTTGACCTGTAGTCTAGTTGGACATGGCTTTGCATGCATTAAATGACATCTACACTACGAGAGCTTTCAGAAAATGTATGGTTTGTGATACTTTGGCACAGGTATCCCCAAGTTACACCCTAAAATACATTGACCGTGAATTCAGCTGCTCAGTATGCAACGCTCAATTACTACATGTTAGGTGACATATTTGACCTGTAGTTTAGTTGGACATGACTTTGCATGCATTAAATGACATCTACACTTCAAGAGCTTTAAGGAAATGTATGGTTTGAGGTTGTTTGGAACAGGCATCCCCAAGTTACACCCTAAAACACATTGACCATGAATTCAGCTTCTCAGTATGCAACGCTTAGTTACTACATGTTAGGTCAGATATTTGACCTGTTGTCTAGTTGGACATGGCTTTGCATGCATTAAATGACATCTACACTTCAAGAGCTTTCAGAAAAGGTACGGGTTGAGCTACTTTGGCACAGGTATCCCCAAGTTACACCCTAAAATACATTGACCATGAATTCAGCTGCTCAGTATGCGACGCTAAGTTACTACATGTTAGGTCAGATATTTGAACTGTAGTCTAGTTGAACATGGCTTTCTATAGATGAAATGACATCTACACTTTAGGAGCTTTCAGAAAATGTATGGTTTGTGGTACTTTGGCACAGGTATCCCTAAGTTACACCCTAAAACACATTGACCATGAATTCAGCTGCTCAGTATGCAACGCTTAGTTACTACATGTTAGGTCAGATATTTGACCTGTAGTCTAGTTGGACATGGCTTTGCATGCATTAAATGACATCTACACTTCAAGAGCTTTAAGAAAATGTATGGTTTGAGGTTGTTTGGAACAGGCATCCCCAAGTTACACCCTAAAACACATTGACCATGAATTCAGCTTCTCAGTATGCAACGCTTAGTTACTACATGTTAGGTCAGATATTTGACTAGCAGGCTAGTGGGACATGGCTGTGCATGCATGTAATTACATCTACACTTCAAGAGCTTTCAGAAAAGGTACGGGTTGAGCTACTTTGGCACAGGTATCCCCAAGTTACACCCTAAAATACATTGACCATGAATTCAGCTGCTCAGTATGCGACGCTAAGTTACTACATGTTAGGTCAGATATTTGAACTGTAGTCTAGTTGAACATGGCTTTCTATAGATGAAATGACATCTACACTTTAGGAGCTTTCAGAAAATGTATGGTTTGTGGTACTTTGGCACAGGTATCCCTAAGTTACACCCTAAAACACATTGACCATGAATTCAGCTGCTCAGTATGCAACGCTTAGTTACTACATGTTAGGTCAGATATTTGACCTGTAGTCTAGTTGGACATGGCTTTGCATGCATTAAATGACATCTACACTACGAGAGCTTTCAGAAAATGTATGGTTTGTGATACTTTGGCACAGGTATCCCCAAGTTACACCCTAAAATACATTGACCGTGAATTCAGCTGCTCAGTATGCAACGCTCAATTACTACATGTTAGGTGACATATTTGACCTGTAGTCTAGTTGGACATGGCTTTGCATGCATTAAATGACATCTACACTTCAAGAGCCTTCAGGAAAGGTACGGGTTGAGCTACTTTGGCACAGGTATCCCCAAGTTACACCCTAAAATACATTGACCATGAATTCAGCTGCTCAGTATGCGACGCTAAGTTACTACATGTTAGGTCAGATATTTGAACTGTAGTCTAGTTGAACATGGCTTTCTATAGATGAAATGACATCTACACTTTAGGAGCTTTCAGAAAATGTATGGTTTGTGGTACTTTGGCACAGGTATCCCTAAGTTACACCCTAAAACACATTGACCATGAATTCAGCTGCTCAGTATGCAACGCTTAGTTACTACATGTTAGGTCAGATATTTGACCTGTAGTCTAGTTGGACATGGCTTTGCATGCATTAAATGACATCTACACTACGAGAGCTTTATGGTTTGTGATACTTTGGCACAGGTATCCCCAAGTTACACCCTAAAATACATTGAGCATGAATTCAGCTGCTCAGTATGCAACGCTCAATTACTACATGTTAGGTCAGATATTTGACCTGTAGTCTAGTTGGACATGGCTTTGCATGCATTAAATGACATCTACACTTCAAGAGCTTTAAGAAAATGTATGGTTTGAGGTTGTTTGGAACAGGCATCCCCAAGTTACACCCTAAAACACATTGACCATGAATTCAGCTTCTCAGTATGCAACGCTTAGTTACTACATGTTAGGTCAGATATTTGACCTGTAGTCTAGTTGGACATGGCTTTGCATGCATTAAATGACATCTACACTTCAAGAGCTTTCAGAAAAGGTACGGGTTGAGCTACTTTGGCACAGGTATCCCCAAGTTACACCCTAAAATACATTGACCATGAATTCAGCTGCTCAGATGAACCTTTGTGGGCAACGCCTTCTTCCGATGTGACACAATAAAGAAAGGTTTTCGTGATTCGCTCGTTTCTCTGCATTGTTAATATTAATTGGGAAACACCGGGAAATACAGCCAGGCGAGGTGACGCACCGCTATGAGAACCTTGCATGTGAGTTTAACTTGGGGTGACTGTCCGATTTTCAAAAGGAGTGAGTAAAACTGTGTGTTATTGGAAGTTGGCCTTTAAGGTACTACTGCAGGTGAATAGGCAAAAAAATAAATGATAGATATCACCATGAAACTTTCTCAGTTGATTACTGATGTTGAGAGAAGAAAGAAATGTATTGGATGTTTTTTGTATTTTGATGTTAACATATGCAAATGAGGGCATACATCATATTTAGCAATATACTATAAGTTTGACTAATTTTTAGCAAAACAATAAAATGTTCAAATTCACATTTTTTTCATTTAGATGAGGGACAAGTATGTGCAAGATGTAAATAAATTTTAATGAACCCCAAAAATGAATTTATATAGTGGTATTTCTACATTAACTCCTTCGGTCATAAATGACCCCGCTCGGTCAGATTAGCAAAACAGGCCACAAAAACAGGCCAGTCGCTGGAGGGTTAACATAGAGACTGTTTTCAGTACCTTCCGATGTGTTTATGACATCCTGTAAATATCATTCAAGTCCCCATATTCAGCAAATATGGATAAGGATATAAATATGGATGTTGTAACCTTTTTTACAAGCGGATAGGGATGTTTGTAACCTCCAAGTCAAATAGATCAAACTGTTGTATCTCCTAAAGTAACAACTGAAATTTGATGAAACTCATTGTACCTCATCTTTACATGCCAAAAAAAATTCCCACAAAATCTCAGGCACCTGGCATGTTCTGGGGGGAAAATATGGTTCTCTCATCCTGGATCTTCAAAAGCGCATTAGACAGAGTGAATCTGATATACCCACCTGACATTTTTTCCCTGACAAAATTCATGACCTTCTTAAATCTTAAAGATAATTAAGGAGAATGAGAGGGGATAACAAATATAAAGGGATATCCCTTCAAAACTGAAATAACATCTTTATTCTCTCTTAAAATGGGAAAGTTAGTCAAATAGGGATGTTTCGTAACCTCAAGAAACATCTGTCCGTAAACGGGTGAATAATAGATTTGTTTAACAATTATGCATTTTATCATGTTCATTGCCATGGATTCTACCTTGGTAAACTGTTCAATAACTGTAATTTGATCATTTTAGTAGGTAAAAAGGAAAAAGAGAATAGGTTACGAAACATCCCTACTTTACAGAAACAGAGAGAGAGAGAGAGAGAGAGAGAGAGAGAGAGAGAGAGAGAGAGAGTATGTGTGTGTATGGCAGAGAGAGGGAGTGCCATATGCCTGTGCATGTGTGTGTGTGTGTGTGTGAGAGAGAGAGGTGTGTGCATGTGTGTGTGTGTGTGTAGGGGGGAGGGGGCAGTGATCTAGCCTGATTGTCCTTGATGTTCAAATCGCTGAAAGTGTTGAGTCACTAGGAGGGCACAGCCTGGCTAGCAGTGATTCACATACACTCTTATTCTAGAGCTGGCCACTAGAGGGAGTTTAGTCTCTTAGGGCAGAATTCTCCCACCCGCTTAAGTAAAAAAAAAAAGCATGCAACAGCGCCTCCACGGTTACTCAAGTCTGTGATTAAGCTGGGTTTACGCAGGATTTTACCAGTTGCGCACTTTGGGTGGGGCCAGGCCAAAATCAGGGAGTTTCGCATGTAAATGAATCCTAAGCGTATTATCCCGTGCACTTACGCGCGTTTGCCTTTATGCGCATCAAAGGTCAAGCGCCACTATGAGGTCAAATGTAATATTGCATTTGATGCTCGCTTGGCTCGCATTTTGAACATGTTACACGGTATGCTTTGTTGATGTTCCTTACCGTCAGCGTGAGTCCAAATCGAAATTCATTCACAGTTCCACATAAACGTCCTACATTAATTGTGACAAAATATGACCAGCTGCCCAGAGCATGTTCTCATATCGGTGAACTTACAAACAAAAGCAGGTAATTAATTAATCAGTATGAGGATCATCATGTTGTCTCCACGGACGGTAACCAAAACCAAAAACACCTCGTTGCAGGTTGCACCATGCACAAGTAGGCTAAATTGACAAGGCACGTCAGACTAAAGACCGCTGTTCCAGTCGTCCTCACAGCCACCCAAAGTATGCCTATTCAAAAACAACCTTCACCATTTTTACTATGTTGTAGCCACGACGTTAACTAAGGGTTTTTATTTCAACTCCTCCACTTTTGTGATTCATTGGAACTCGTGCATATGTGCATGTAACCTATTAAACTTTCTGAACTGGGGGTCACGTGATGTCTTCTGAGTGAGCGATCGCCTTTAACCGACCTCCCGTCTAACAGTAAAATATCTTTCTTTTTTGACCGATCAAACCACTACCTTTGAAGATATTTCGATATAACATTATGTCCGGACCAGATACTGCAACTTCTCAGCGACAAACAACGAGGGGCCGTCGTGCTGAACCAAAAACAACCATGGCTAATTCGGACAGCAAGATCAGCGCCCTTATAGACACTAAATTCGCTGAACTTCAGGTCAATTTGAAGGCTCTACCAAGCCGTATAGACGATAACAGTAAGAGACTGAGTGAGGCTGAGAACCGTGTCTCAGAAAATGAAGATCGGACGGTGTCCCTGGAGACCAAAATTGCCCTCCTAGAGAAAAAAGTACAGGACCTGACTACCCGTGCGGATGACATTGAAAACCGCAGTCGTAGAGACAACATTCGCGTTATTGGTCTGAAAGAGGACACTGAGGGGAACCAGACGGTGGAATTCTTTGAAAGCTGGCTCCCGACTACGCTGGGGATAAAGACCAAACGTGGGGTTATCAAGATCGACAGGGCACACAGGTCTCTGGGGGAACGCCAGCCAAATTACAACAGATCGGTAATCATCAAACTCCACAACTCCAGGGACAAACGAAGAATTCTCGCAGCGGCAAAAGAGAAGGGCGAGATCATCTGCGGCAACAACAAGATTCGGATTCGCCAAGACTTTTCTCAGTCGGTGAGGGAAGCAAGACGCGAGTTTAATGACATCTGCGAGGAGCTGCTTGAGAAGAAGATACGGTTTCGGATGCAATACCCCGCCACGCTCTTCATCACAGTCCAAGGGAAAGAACACTCATTTAAATCACCTCCGGAGGCTGGAAAGTTCTTAAGCAGGTGTGAGTTCCCGACGGCCACGAGAGAAGACATTGAAGAAACGGCGTGATGGTGGTGAGGTATAATTATTATGGGAGTGCCTTCTTACTGACATTTGATTTTCAAAAATATTTTGGCAGTCCTGAATGGCCGAATATCTACATTCGCTATAAGTAGACTCTTAAGGGTTTGATTATGTGCACTACAGTGACTGTTTGGACGGGAGGGATGTGGAGGATTTTTCTTTTTTCTTTTTTCATCTCCTTCTAGTCGAGTGTAGTTATGGAAAAACACCACCCAACCCTAAAAAAATTCTAACAAAAGGTTTCTGAGCTGTTTTGTGTAGTATTAGGTGTCCTTAATAACATACTAAAAGTCTACTCAAGTCTGACTTCAGGAAAGGCCTCATTTTCAAGATGGTCGCCACCGGGCCCTTCAAATTACTGTAAGATGACTGTGTGACATACGATTACTGTGAAATGATCAAGAAAAGTGTTTTTATACACGTTTTGACCATTTATTCTAATTTCAATATTACCTTCATAGATAAGTGGTTCTAAGTACAATTGGATGGTTTTGTAGGATTTTTTTTATCAGAAACATTGGGTCATTTCACGTGAAATCAGACACTTTGGGACCCGACCGACACGGATTTCAATTATACTTGCTGTGCCTGTTTAGTAGCAAGGTAGCACCCCAGAACTGCATTTGTGTGAATCTGACACCAAACAGAAACAGACTAGCGAAGGTTTACATGTGAGGGTAGGACACTATACATTACATTCAGCCTTGATTATATCAGTCAGTGTTAGTCACAAAAAGATGTCTGTGGTGTTGTTTGAAAGCTCTTTTTGGCTCTACAAATTACACAAACAGCATGGAACACAACAACCCTCAGTATATGAATTATCATAAATTGAAAAATTAAAAATGTAATATCAAAAAAACGTATATTTTAAAATGGCCAGTTCCTCGTCTAAACATAGCCTGCAATGTCATGAACAACACCTGAAATGCTGGTGTTTATTCATTTCAGAGACAATGGGACTAAAAAATATGGCATCATATAAATCACCTAGTAATAATATGGTGATACCATAGTAATATCACATGACAGCATGTCTATTGGAATATGTGAAGGATGGAGATGGTCCATGAGGATGCAGGAAGTTCAGTTTCACCTCTCCAGTGCTCGGCATACATTCCTCAACACATGCTAGCACTAGTTGCCATCATATACAGCTTCAACATACCCTTTGATGCTTGAACATTTTTTAAAAATCCTTTACTGAGCTTATTCTTTCAACCCTGCCTTCTCTGAATGCTTAAAATGGTCTAGCTTCCACTGTGTCCATTGACAATGGGCAGAAGCCAAGTAGTTTTTGAGTAGGCCTACCTGGTATAGGGACCTGCAGGGCCCACCGGGAAAATGCCTGTTATGCCAGATGGCCAGTCCAGCCCTGTCCCTGACACTTCTCTATTACTACTTCATTACAACTCATTTCAACCTTTATGTCCCATTATCTCTGAAATGAATAAAGAACCAAACAGTCAATTTTCAGGTGTTCTTTACAGGCTATGTTTAGACAAGAAACCAGCCATTTTAAAATGTAAGTTTTTTGATATTCAATTTTTAACTTTTCAATGCATCATAATTCATATTCTGAAGGTTGTTGTATTCCATGCTGTTCGAGTAATTTGTAGAGCCAGAAAAGAGCTTTTAAACAACACCTCAGACATCTTTTTGTGACTTACACTGACTGATATAATCAAGGCTGAATGCATATGTGTCCTACTCTCACATGTAAACCTTTGCTAGTCTGTTTCTTCCTTAATATTGATGTCAGATTCACAAAAATGCAGTTCTGGGGTGCTACCTTGCTACTAAACAGGCACAGCAAGTATGATTGAAATCCGTGTCGGTTGGGTCCCAAAGTGTCTGATTTCACACGAAATGACCCCATTTCAACTGCAGGATCTTAAAATAAGAGTGTGTATGACAAAACACCCTACTCCGAAACAGTATTTGAAACAAAAGCTTTCTATTAGCTGTTTTGTGTACTATAGGGTGCCCTTAATAGCATAGTAAAAGTCTACCAAAATCTGAATATTACAAAGGTGTAATTTTGAAGATGGCGTCTAAAATGGGCATGAAGCTCTTAAATTAGTTAATTGACTTGGCCACAGATTCCATGTGTTTCCTGTAGACCCTTAATGCACGCCGTTCCACCAGTGCAACGCTGGAATAGTTACTGAAAACTTCACATCCATAGTACTGCTCCACTATGACAGTGCAAATGGCCTTTAGTAATACATTATGACTTGGGGCATTGCCATTCTGGTAACAGGTAATTCAACATCACACATTTTTGGTGTTGGCAAATAGACAGCTTTTCACAAAGTTGTCGATGGGAACTCTACCCTCAAGTCATGTGCCAATTTGTTTTTGATGACAAATCAAGACAGCACCACAATACAGGACCATGGGTCCAAGGCAATGGCAGTGCTGTTTGGTGGTAAGAGTACGGATTCACTTGCTTCTCTGCGTTACCACATCTTCAGCAGGAAGCTTGTTACCACTAAATCTGTTCTTACCCCAGAACGACTGCCCCCGACTGAATGTTCCACCAAATTCCTCTCACTCAGAACTTACTTTCAGGTCCAGTGAACTAGGGAACTTGTGGACAACCACTTCCTGTCAGCTATGACCAGCAAGCCTGCTGCCCCTAATAGTCTCATGAAGATGATCCACTGTAACTGCACAAACCCAATGGTGCAGTTGTAAGGCATATGGACTACTGCTTGTTGATCATGTCAAGTTGGCAATTGCACTAAGCCTCAGTGAGAGGAAGAATGTGATGACTAGCGCATCTTTTCAAGGTCATTGAAACAAAAAAGAAATAATAGGAAAGAGCTGCAGAATATACATCAAAATGTTTCTGTTCAACATTCAGGTCACAATGTAAATATGTTTTTTTTTTTTTTTTAAACAAATGTCCAAAAAGAGAAAAATAAGAAAAAACATTAAACAAACAAAAATAATAAAAAAAAATGGAACAAACAACAACAGAAGAACACACACACACAAGGGTTTGAGCGTACACATGGTGGCCCTGTTTTGACCAATTGTACAGTACCACACAGTCCTAATTAATTTGTTTTATATTAAATTGTACTCCTAATTGCATACTTATCAAGCAAATGTACTAACTACAATATTACATGGTCAAAACATGTTTGAAACACCACTATTCTTTGTCATTTCAAGTTAATTCTCATGCCACAGTCCTTTTAAGGGCCTGGCGGCAGCCATCTTGACAATGAGGCCTTTCCTGAAGTTTGATTTTGGTAGACTTTGAGTATGTTTTTAAGTACATCTGATACCACTGAGAAACCTTTTGTTAGAATTTTTTGGGGTCAACTCATATCTGCACTTGACTATTCATAGACAGGACAGTTGGGAAATGCTTCCTAATTTTGGATTGGAGGCTTACCGTCTTGCTTCACTTGTCCCATTTACTCTAAGATTGTCTTTTGTGTTGGGTGGGGCTTGTTCTTGGGGCATGGCTCAGCATTTGGGGCTGGTGTAATATAGACAGCTTTAAATATTGTGAGTTTTCTGTTTTTCCTGTTGGGCGCTGTATTTCCCCCCCTCTGTTTTACCTTCTTTATGTTTGGGTCCTCAGTGTCTCGCAGCAATTACCTAATAATATTTTACATATTATTTTATCATGTTAGTGCATTTACAATTGTTATTTGGTTATGAGTGATGTAAAAATACCTTTCACCTTGGAGAAAAGCTTATCTGACAAAGAGGGACGGTATGTGCTTATATCTGGCTATCTATATGGTGAACTTATTGTTCTAGGTTGTGTCTATGCTCCTAATAATTATGAAGCATCCTTCCTACCAAAACTTCTTGCTGATTTGGCATCATTCTCTTCCCCATATATGCTCCTCGGCGGGGATCTGAATTGTGTGCTCTCAGAGTTGGACGTGTCTTCACCTCGCCTTACATTTTCCTCAAAAAGTAATAGTCTGCGTGAATTTCTAAAAGATTTAGATTTATATGATGCATGGAGAGTACTTCACCCCCTCGATCGGGATTACACTTTCTTTTCTTGCCCTCATCAGGTTCATTCCAGGATTGATTACTTCTTTTCCTCAAGGCAATTCCTGGGCAGAATACAAGATTGCAAGATTGGTACCCAATCTTTATCAGACCACGCACCTGTAGTTATAGTCATTTCTCCTCCCTACAAAGACCCCTCAACCTATCATTGGCGTCTGTCACCGGCCATGCTTAGCAGAAAACGCTTTGTAGATTTCATTACAGCGCAATGTCAGTTCTTTTTTGCTGAAAATAAAGCACCAGAGATTAGTCCTTCAACGTTATGGGAAGCCGCAAAGGCCACCATACGTGGGGCCATTATATCTTATACCTCAGCACAAAAAAAGGAGGCCTTGAAGAGACAATTAGAATGAGAAGAGGCTTTAAGAGATATCGAAACTCAATTTAAGCGCACACCACCAAACAGACACTTAGCAAAAAAAGTAGAGGCAGCTCGCTCAGCACTTAATCAAATATTAACCCAAAAAGCAGAAGCCCAAATATTTTATGCTAAGCATAGACTGTTTGAGTCAGGCAACAAGCCAGGCCGTGTGCTTGCCCGTCTGGCCCGTGGAAGGGTGGAATCCAATATTATCTCCTCTCTTTTAGATAAACATGGAACTAGACATTTTAAGTCAACAGAATTGAACAAACTCATGAAGTCGTTTTATGAGGAGCTTGATAGCTCAGATTGTGTTGCCTCATTGGAAAAATAGACGACAATTCCTTGATAAGATACATTTCCCATCCCTATCGGAAGATCAAAAAGATATGTTATGTAGGCCTATTACTGAGGAGGAGGTATCAGACACTATCAAAACACTCCAAAGAGGGAAGGCACCTGGCCCAGACTTTTATAAAACTTTTAGGAAAATAATAGTGAGCCCCCTTACAGACATGTATGTTGACAGTCTTGAGAAAGGTTGTCTTCCTCCGACTCTAAACTTAGCACACATCTCTGTTCTTCTGAAGAAGGGCAAACCAAATGATATGTATGATTCTTACAGACCCATTATCCTTATATGCTGCCACCACTGACCATCGACGGTGATGCTGTGGAGAGAGTGAGCAGCACCAAGTTCCTTGGAGTGCACATCAGCGACAACCTCTCTTGGACCACCAACACTACATCACTGGCGAAGAAGGCCCATCAGCGTCTCTACTTCTTGCGCAAACTAAAGAAGGCAAGTGCTACACCCTCCATCATGACAACATTCTACAGAGGAACCATAGAGAGCGTCGTGTCCAACTGCATCACAGTGTGGGGAGGAAGCTGCACGGAGAAAAACAGGAAGACACTCCAGCGTGTTGTGAACACAGCGAAGAAGATCATTGGAGTACCACTCCCCTCCCTGCAGGACATTTACACCACACGCCTCACCCGGAAAGCACTGATGATCATCAAAGACACAAGCCACCCTGCACACAAACTGTTCAGCCTCCTGCCCTCTGGAAAGAGGTACAGGCGCCTCCGTTCCCGTACCACCAGGCTGGCGAGCAGCACAATGCACCAAGCGATCAAGATACTGAACACTCAACCCACTCTCCCTCCACTGTCAGCCTCTGGCCAGCAAGGCCACTGACAACCCCCCCCCCTCATCCCCCACCACCATATCTGCGACTGAACATTCCACCTGCACTACTATATTTGTGACTGAACTTTCAACCTGCACTAACTCAAAACATGCGCACGCACGCGCGCACGCACACACACACACACACACACACACACACACACACACACACACACACACACACACACACACACACACACACACACACACACACACACACACACACACACACACAAGCACACTGCACTTTCTGCACTAAACCCAAACATACACACACTGACACACAACTCACACACACACACACACACACACACACACACACACACACACGAACACACACACAGACGCACTGCTGCTGGTGTACTTGACAGACCTTTTTAATATTTATTTTTCTTCAAAATGCTACTATTACTATGTCAGAATGCTATAAAGGACTTTTTAGGAAAAGCACAAAAGCACAACAATTACCTCTTAATGTATGTCCTCTACAAGTCTTCTGTTGTCCAGTCTTGCACTTTAAATGTCTGTATGAGCACTGTCTATGTCCATACTGTCTTAAGTCCATGTATAAGTACTGTCTATGTCTATACTGTCTATGTCCTTACCTAGATTAGTCTATGTCTGTATGGGAAAGCAAGAAATGTAATTTCAAATTCTTTGTATGACCAGTGCATGTAAAGAAATGGACAATAAAACCTACTTGACTTGACTTATATCTGTAGACAGTAAACTACTTTCAAAGCTCTTGGCAAAAAGGCTTGAGAATTTACTTCCAATTCTTATAAACCCAGATCAAACAGGTTTCATACAGGGCCGCTACTCCTCAAGCAATGTTAGGAGACTTTTAAATATTGTTCATTCTTCATTCCAAAATAAACATAAAACACTAGCTATATCATTGGATGCCGATAAGGCGTATGACCGAGTCGAATGGCCTTATTTGTTTGACATTATGGAAAGGTTTGGCCTTGGTGGGAATTTTTTAAAATGGACCCAAACTATCTATCAGGCACCCAGAGCCATCGTCATAACCAATGGGCGACGCTCTGAATCCTTTCCAGTGGCTAGGGGAGTCCGCCAAGGGTGCCCTCTTAGCCCTCTCCTTGGCCCTAGAGCCTCTTGCAGAGGTCATACGTTTACATACTGAAATAAAAGCAGTATATTTGGGAGACGTAGAACACAAATTTGCCCTCTATGCAGACGACATACTTTTGTTTGTTTCATCTCCAGCGTTATCCATCCCTGCAATTATGAATACTTTCAGTGAGTTCAGTTTCGTGTCAGGTTATAAAATTAACTTTAACAAGACTGAGGCTATGCCATTAGGTTGCATGACTAAATCTGATGTCCCAAACAACTTTCCTTTTAAATGGTCACATTTGGGTTTCACATATCTTGGAATTAGAATCTCACCAACTCTTTTGGATCTCTGGAAGCTTAATTTTGCATCTATACTTAGTGCAGTCAAAAAAGACCTGGAACGCTGGCATAACCTCCCTCTATCTATGTTTGGACGAATTAGTCTCATCAAAATGAATGTACTCCCCCGGTTACTTTATCCTTTGCAGATGCTCCCCCTGTACCTAACAAAAAAGACTAATAAGGATTTAGAGAGGGCTGTGTCCAAGTTTATTTGGCATGGGAAAAAACCTAGATTATGTCTTAAGGTACTTCAGCTTTCTACAGACATGGGTGGGCGTGCATTACCCAATTTAATTTTTTACAACTGGGCCTGCCAGGCTCGCCACCTTTGGTCCTGGTAACATGCCTTTAAAGATGGTGAGTCTTGTGTTGATTCTTGGGCTTGCTATCCATTTTCGCCTTGGAGTCTGGTTATGTGTAATCCAAATAATATTAACCCTGATGTTAAACACAACCCTTTAATTTATAATAGCATTAAAGTTTGGCGTGATATTGCAAAACACTTTGGGATACATGGAAAATCTTTACTGGCCCCCATCACTCAGAATCCTGATTTTCCGCCAGGTAACAACTCCTCTGTTTTCATATCATGGCGAGATAAGCATATCATTTTCCTTGGTCATTTGTTTAAAGACAATATTCTTAGGTCATTTCAGGACCTACAGGATACCTTTCATATTGCTAGGTCTAATTTCTTTGGCTATTTGCAAATAAGACATTTCCTTCTTTCCTTGCCAAACTTTCCTCCTACCATTTCTCTCTCCCATAATCCAGAAAATTTCCTTCTTAACCGTAAAGACCTCAAAGGGTTCATTTCAGGTTTTTATTACCTACTGCTTTCCTGTAGCACATATGAGCTACCCAACATCTCTAAAAAATGGGAGGGTGATTTAGGGACTGAATTTATTGAAGATGACTGGCAGGAGGCCATTGCTGCCATCAGGTCAGCGGCTACCAGTAATAGACTAAGGGAAACTCAGTATAAAATACTGCACAGGTTACACATCACCCCTGTCATATTACACAAAATAGATCGCTCAATTTCCCCCCTCTGCACCAAGTGCAACGCTGAAAGAGGGACCTATTTTCACTATTTCTGGGATTGTAAGTATATATCAAGATTCTGGACCCAAGTGGCCAAAATAATTAGTGAAGTTATTGAAGTCGAGGTAAAAAAAGACCCTAGTGTCTTTCTGGTCGGGTTGCCCTCTAAGGTACTACAGCTTCCAGCACCAAGATACACATTACTGGAGAAACTCCTCATCTCTGCACGCAAATGCATATTATTAAACTGGATTGAAGAACGCCCACCTACAGTCACACAATGGTACAAAGAAATTTTCAGTATTTTGCCACACGAAAGACTGATGGCTCTGGCCAACGGGAAAGAAAGTATGTTTAACAAAATATGGTTCCCCCTTTATAGACTATCTTCCAGAAGATCTGAGTTCTATTCTCTTGAGAGGGGAGTTGAGTGAGTTCTGGTCACAGACCAGGCCTAGATCTCCCTCATAACCTGACCATGAGATGCCTGTTCATGTTTGTGAAAACAATGTGCTCCTGTGTTGTTGCTGTGGACACACCTCCTTTTCTTTTCTTTATCTGTGTTTGCTCTTGTTGGTGTTATTTATTTCTTATCTTATTATGCTGTTTATTATTTATTTTTTTACTTTGTATTTTTGTTTGCGCCTGATAGCTGTCGATTGGGTGGGGGATGGGTGGATATTGTTTTGTGAGTTGCTGTGTGATTAAAACAATAAAAAAGTATGTTAAAAAAATAAAAATAAAAACTTTCTGAACTGATGCACGACATACAAAACCACCACATACTGAGGTAGGCTACAGGTTGTCCTATCTGTTTTTGTAAGGCAGAAAATATTTCCTGAATGTCATTACAGCTAAACGTAAAAGGTAGGCCTACATATCAGAGCATGTCTTTGGCATTTCGCTTCTGGTCTCTATTACACCCCATCAGCTGCGCGTTTAAGTCCTGGCTTGGCATTGCATGCCCATGTCCAATTAATTCCCATGTCTGCGACAGAATATAAAGTTTTTTTTATGACGATTTTTTCATGACGATCGATTTCCTTGTTCATTCTTCAGCATGCATGTAGCCTAAGTGTAATATGCTGACGGACAGCTGAGATCCACATATTTCCAATTATTTTAATGTCACGTTGCTGTACAGAGAAGCGGAGAAACACTTTTAAAAGTCAGCAAATACTATGTGTTTGTTTAACTGTGGGAATGATCAGCATTTTAAATCACTTTTTGATTTCCGGAATTGTCCAGGCAACACGCCAAACTCCATTTTTAACAAAACGTTTAAAATAGGGGTGGGCAAACATGAAAATCTTTAATCGCATTAACTCAATGACTTTCTGTGATTAATCGCGATTAATCGCATAGCGCGTGAAACCCAAAAATAATAATAATAAATCATGAATAAAATAAATAATACATTTAAAAAATATATTTTTTTGAATTAATAAAATAAAAGAATTAATAATAATTTGCATATGTACTGTGTAGATAACCTATGTAGGTCTAATATAATATTCCACAATGGATATGTAGGCTATTTGCCAACCTATCAGTTTAAATGTAGTAGGCTATATGCCTATCCAATGTAGGCCTACTAATGAAACAAATTATTGCATACAATATTACACTAGGGCTATTTAAAATTGTAGGCTACTGAAACTGATATATTAGAAATTATAAACTCAAATTAGGATGGTCTACATGGGCCTACAAGAAAAAAAGAAAAAAAAAACTTGTCACTTAAAAAAACTATATGTTAAAACGGCTTGCCATAGGCGTGCGTCTGTGAGATATGTCCCGCCTTCTCTCACTGTCAAAGACTCCCACCTTCTCTCTTATCTGTCGCTATTTTTAAGGTGTTTCAGCGACTAGAAACTAATTGACTGTCTGCTGGCATTGACAGCAATTACATCTTTCAAAACAATAACGTTGACATGACTAACACTATCTTAAATGCTGACGAAGTTGCCGATGTCGCGAAATCATAGCCTACTATGCACGCGCAGCGCCATGTAGATACCAAAACGTTGCGTGAGGAATGTAATATCTCGCGGTTCGCTTTTTGATCAGGGCTTTAGTAAGTCCGCGTGGCGTTATTGACAGCTGATAGACAGCCAGCACAACAGTACCCTTTTCATGCTGACCGTACAATAGACTAACCTTGCGAGCTGCAAAGGCGAGCCACATGCTGCTCGAGAGTTGCGCAAGGAGGACCAGAAGTGTGTACCGAAAAATTCAGAAGTTGAGGTCCTTCTGTAGGCTATGCCTGTTTTGTTTTGACTACTTTTCTAGACATTCTTCTTCTCTGTCAGCAGTCACTGGAAGCAGCAACAAGCGCGCTGACGCTTTCAAAATAAAAGCCACGAACGGCAGTCATAAAAGGCAAAAAAAAAACTGCAGCGTTATAGCGTTAACAAAATTGTCGGGCGATATTGACCTCAATAGTTAACGCACCGTTAACGCGTTAACGTTGCCCAGCCCTAGTTTAAACAGGTTTATTATTTCAATCAACCTGTTGCGCACCAAAACGCTCAGCTGAGTTCCCACCAAAGGGACACATCGCGTTTCCATCTCATTATCTCACCTCCAATACTTGCCTTGTGTTTGTGAAAAGGAGCGGAGGTTGCAAGAGGACTTTTGGCACGTGGTTTTAAATTCAAAGTTAAAGTTCAGTGTTGGATCTCAATGGACTGCCGAGGTTTTCACATGGTTGATCTGAAAATCCATGCTCCATAGTTTCTTTGTAGCCACAACTGATGAACTTGGCGGAGACTCATCCCCCCATTTAGCATATATCACGCCTATGTTGGGCTACGCGCTGTTTTTCTGAGTTAAGCGCGAGGGGTGTGGCGACGTTCCAGAGGGGAGAATACGCACAAGATAAGACCGCGTAAAATGTGCGCGCGTAAAACCGACTTAAGTGGAGACGGGAGAATTCCGCCCTTAGTGTGTCTGAAAGAGGAGCTGGAAAAGTGCATCCAGGAGTGATTCACTGTATGTGTGTGTGTGTGTGTGTGTGTGTGTGTGTGTGTGTGTGTGTGTGTGTGTGTGTGTGTGTGTGTGTGTGTGTGTGTGTGTGTGTGTGTGTGTGTGTGTGTGTGTGTGTGCGCGCGTGTGTCTACAACTCACACTTCCTGAAGTCCTCTCTGGTAACTGGTTCAGCAGTAAGAGCCTGGCCATCAGACACTGAGACAGAAAACATCACATTGGTCTAAACATGAACACAATATGCTCCACATTCAATCAGAGCAGTGGAGATCACATGACACAAAGTGACACACACACACACACACACACACACACACACACACACACACACACGCGCGCGCGCGCGCGCGCGCGCACGCACGCACGCACACACACACACACACACACACACACACACACACACACACACACACACACACACACACACACACACACACACACACACACACACACACACACACACACACACACACACACACACACACACAATCCTCATCCCCATCTCCGTAGTTAGGGCAGCATCTCCTGTGAAACAGACAGGTAAAGACATCAGGGCAGCATCTCCTGTGAAACAGACAGGTAAAGATGGGGGTGCACTCTGTAGGTCCCTTTGTGGAGTGTGGATTGATTACTGCCAGGGCTGCTGACAGCTTTTGCTGGGCCCAGGACAAAGTAATCTGAAAGGACCCCTGCCCAACACATACAATGTAATGGGGACCCAATTCTGGGCCCCCTATCTCCCAGGGCCCGGGACAACATATCATAACATAACATAGCATACAGCATACTGTATCATAACATATCATAACACAACATATCATACAGCATACTGTATCACAACATATCATAACATACAGTATAACATACCAACATTTACCCTACCACAGCATACTGTATGCATATTTACTCATTGTTTGTGAATGACTTCTAACTTGTGTGTGGTAGTAAGCACGCGACAACCTCATGTCGTCAGCACAAACATTCAACGTTGTTGTCATTGTTTTGAAAGCTGTAATTGCTATGAAGGGCCAGTAGATTACTTTTTAGTTTCTCACCCTCACAACAGATTCAATACCTAACCAAAATGCAGGCTAGAGTGAACGTGGAGCGGTCTAGACTATTAAAAATAAACAAAAACAAAAAACTTGGAAAGATTCTAGGAAAAAAATCTTGGTGATCAGCGGATCATGATTTTGGTTATTGGTAATCAGCTATCAGGCCCAAAAGAGCTGATCAGAGCATCTCTACAAACGTAGTTGTAGTTTGAAGGCTGTGGAGGCTGTTAGAGGTCCTCAGTAATGACTTACTGTCTGGTGGAATGGCCTCTTTGCTGCTTGTTCTTCTGACTGGGAGTTCAGGATCAGGATCTGCAGACCAACAGACACACACATTCACCCACATGCATCTTACATCCAATGACATTTGAGATCTGGGACATACTGTTATTGTACACCAGAGGTGTCAAACGTAAAAATAAAAGTAAAAAAAAGAAACACAGTTTCCTTGCCACACAAGTAACTTATCTGTGTTAACAGTAGACCTGTGTACTTGTCTTACCCAGGTCCATCCCAAGGCATAAGCGAAGTAAGCAGAGGCTGTTAGAGGTCCTCAGTAATGACTTACTGTCTGGTGGAATGGCCTGCTTGCTGCTTGTTCTTCTGACTGGGAGTTCAGGATCAGTATCTGCAGACCAACACAGACACACATTCACCCACATGCATCTCACATCCAATGACATTTGAGATCTGGGCCATACTGTTATTGTACACACACACACACACACCTACAGTACACATACACGGACACACACACACACATCCACACGGGCGCGTGCGCACAGACACACATACACATGTGTGCTTGCGAGCGTGTGCGTGTAAGTGTGTGTGTGTGTGTGTGTGTGTGTGTGTGTGTGTGTGTGTGTGTGTGTGTGTGTGTGTGTGTGTGTGTGTGTGTGTGTGTGTGTGTTGTATACTCACACTGAATGCTCTGGATGATCTGGACATGTGTGATGGCTTCAAGATAAAAAAGAATAAAATGTTAGATAATACGTTGGACACTTGTCACTTTGAAAAGCTTATTGAAGATGCGTGTTGAAGATGTCAAACCTGCTGCAGATATCTTGACTATTTCCTGCTTGAAGACTGACTCTAGTTTCTCCTCCAGCTGCGTCTTCAGTGCAGACACAGATTTCTTCAGGGGCTCCAAGGAGAAGCTTTGGCTGATGGTCACGCTGGTTGAAATTGTGCTGTAAGGCCTCCCAGTGATGGACACAATATTCTGCACGGAGAAAGACCTACTGTTAGACCTATTGTACTGACATGAGCCCTTGGTCAGCATCAGCACTGTGTTTAGATATGTTATGAATGCTCTAAACTTTAGAGTCGAACATAATGTTGTCTACCTTGAGGAAATGAATGGAATCCTGTGTCAGTGAAAGCTGCTTCATCTCAGCATCTGTCCTCTTCAGCTCAGCAATCTCCTGCTCCAGTCGCTTCAGGAGTCCTTCAGCTCGACTCACCTCAGCCTTCTCCTGAGCTCTGATCAGCTCTGTCACCTCAGAGCGCCTTCTCTCAATGGAGCGGATCAGCTCAGTAAACATCCTCTCACTCTCCTCCACTGCTGTCTGTGCACCAGACTGATAGGAGACACAGACACAGACACAGACACAGACACACACACACACACACACACACACACACACACACACACACACACACACACACACACACACACAAACACAGGTCAAGAGCTGTGGTGATATTACAATTTTTCTTGATTGGTTTGGCTAATTTCTCAAAACTGAGATGACATTCTCAAAACAACACGGACAAATCTCCAAACCAACTTACAATTTCCCACAACAGAATGGCATTTTTCATTGCTTTCATCAAATTTCAAATGCTTTGTACATGTCTCAAATGTTTAGTACATCTCGGCAGATGGCTATATACAAGTACCCTACAGTTGACACATTGAGCATACATTTAGCACATTTTCCAAATAAATTGACCTGTCTTATCTAAACGAATTAGACAATTCTCAGTCTAATGGTTGCCCTCTCCAAAACATATCCGCATGATTTCATTGTGTGAGTCATCATATGCAGTCAAGGACATAATATTTTAAGAATTTCTTTACTGTAAACGGTAAATTCATGACAGTGTTCAACAGGCCAGATGGTATTGTAACTTTACTAGTTTGTAGAAAATAATTTTACAACCGTGAATACTACAGTTTTCTCTGTTATTTGGCTAATTTCTTGACATTTTTTCAAACGGCATTCTGTGGAAGGAATTTAGTTTCGACACACGGGTAAACTGTTTTTGGAGTGATATGAGCAAGTGATGAGGATCCATGGCGTTATGCTGAACCATCCAGTTTATTTTGACAGAATGACTAAATGAATGCAAATGAGCCAAACCAATTAAGAAGGATATATGCCATTTTTATGGTACTGACTATTTATGTGGGAGAAGGTTTAGTGCTGATGCAAGAATGAGCTGTTTTGGGAGGTATATGACATTTTGCTAGTTATCTGAACTGTTGTGCAGAAGTGTAAGAATATTTAGCCAAATGACCCAAAATTTATAGAAATGTCATCTGGGTTTCAAGAAATTAGCCAAACCAATCGAGAAAAACTGTAACATTTAAACTGAATCTTGGGCCTGGGATAAGCTTGCTGCAGAGCCTGCGTGTGTGTGTACATGTTGCCATGCACATTTCAAGTCAATTCTGCATATAGGACACTTGGCACAAGGTATACAGATGCATGCATACCGTGCTATATTGACAAAATCTTCCGAACTTCCTATCCACCACATTTTTTTTTACTTGCGAGTGGTCTAGTCTTGATGCACAGCCGTAAACTGCCACTATGCCCTGAATCTGGCAAACCAATCACATCGCAGAGCGCAACGCACAACGCACAACGCACAACGCAGAGATGTATTTTTAATCAAAGCAGACGGGGTTTTGAGGGAGTGGGGACAAAGCTCGGGATGCTGGGACTGCACAACAACAAGAAAGATGGTGCTGATTGGTCAGAGCGTCGGCCTATAGGCACAGGCGCGGTTTGACAGACAACGGGTTGTTGTCATCAACAATCTTCGGATGTATCGTTCATCGGGGCCAGACGAAATTAAACAGCAATCTCACACTAAGTCTTGTTTATCAGGCTAGTACAATGGTGGAAAATACGTATGAATGTATGTAACCCCTGTTGGCAACCTGTGCCCTATCCCTCCAATATCATGCATATTGCTCAATTATGTTATAGGCCTACATACAATATTGTTTTTTTTATCTCATAGGCAAATAAAATAGTGCATGTGCAATGTAAAAAAGTGGGTAACACTTTACAATAAGGTTACGTGAGTAATGACGGAATAATGTCTGAAGTAATGACTGATTAATAGTGAATAAACATGTGATTCATGCATGCAGTAATGTCTACTCCATTAGTAGTCATGAATGACTCATGATTAGAGTAATAATGATTCACTATGAAGTAATAGTGGTACATCAAGGATTAATTAAGAGTGTGAGTTCCAAATGTTAATAAATCATGTGTTAACATTGCGGAAAAAGATCATACCATATTTTTCATTTTTATTACTCTAATCATTATTAATTAATTAATTAATCATTATCATCATTATTCCGTCATTACTCACGTAACCTTATTGTAAAGTGTTACCAAAAAGTGTATGTACAAACTTTTAGTGATGATGTGAGATCTATTTCTGATATATTGCCCAAGGGACACCTCATACGCTAATACTATTAACGGCACAAATACACCAAGCGCAACTTGAGCGATTCCAGCGACAGAAGTAATTGACTTTGTATTGAGTCGCTAACGAGAGAACAGAAGTAATTGACTTTGTATTGAGTCGCTAACGAGATAAGAGACAAAAACGATTTGGGCGACTATAGCGATATGAGCAACTTGAACGAAAGTTTGTAGTTGAACTTGAGTGAATATTAGGCAAATGAGCTATGATACGGTTCGGCACAGCCGCCACAGCCAATGTCGAAATGCTTGCATTCTGCTTTTAACGGACATACTCTGTCGCTTCCATGTATTACGGTCCGGTGTATTTGACTGGTTAGGCTTAAGTATACTACCTTAGACTTTTTGGGATACGCTTCCCAGTGCGTTCTGGGGAAAGTATGTGCAGTTGTGTGAGTAATTTAAGTCTCATAGCAAGAATATGCTGGGCCTTAATCCTAGCAAGCAATGTCCATGTAAGGTAGTGAGCAGTGGTGTGTAGTGTGCACAGACATGCTTTAGCACCACTTCGTCTCTATCTGTGCATGCCTATTAGACAGGTCATTTGTTTTAGTTTAGTCAACCTTTGTAAACATGTATTTAAGGAAATAGGACAGAATAGTGCTGAAAGTAGTTAATCTTTCATGAATATCACCTTATAGTACAATGTAATAATGCATGAAAACAAGTCATTTTGGAAAATGGCGGCCATATTGAATTCTGAGTAAAAATTGACGTGGCCCCATGTTTTAATTTCTTCCAATAGGGCTTCTGGTCAGTAATCCACAGAGAAAAGTGCGGTAGGACGAAAGGCCTAATTTTCCCAGCTGATGACCTGTCTATATGGTTGTGAGGGGGCAAATTCGTAACATTAGACACTTTGGCAATCAGCATTATAGTGTCAGTGATTGTGTCACAGTTCATCACAACCAAAGAAATTCGAACAGAAGAACAATCTCTCGGGGGGGGAATGCATTGGCCAAGGTGTAGTACGGGGGCGTTGCCTGAGGACACGAGTGGATGGAAAATTAACTCCCTTGCGCATGGTCATTGGTCAGTGGGTGCAATGGATACAATTTTCGTACTCCCTTGCGCAGGGTCAGTGGGGGCGACACCATGATGGATAATTTGTGGCCAAATTAACTGCAGCTGTTGGTCAGCAGTAATTGCTGAGGGTAATTAAGGACAGCTGACAAACATTCACGCTGTCCTATGACCTGTTCCACACTCCGACCCTCGCGGAAGTGGCATTGCATGCTTCCAATACTGACCGTAGAAGAAGAATAAAATTTCCGTACTCCCCTCGCCATCATTTCGTACTACGCTGTTATGACGTAAGTAAGCCCTCCTATCTATCTATCTCTCCTTGATCACAACTATCTCACTGCATAGACAGAAATCTACTGCAGATTGTCTTCTCCTCTGGTCAGTTCTCACCTTGAGAGTCTCCACAGCCTTCCTCAGCTCCTGCAGCTCCTTCTCCTTCAACTGGATTATCTGCTGGCATCTCCTCTGGCTCTGCCCCAACCCCTCCTGGAACATCCGGGAACAATGAGAAACACTTGCAATATCCAGCGGTGCATTAAAATGTAGTGATCTACCGATATCCATCTTTTTAAACATAAATGTACTGTGCGTCTTCTTTGTAATCCAAGTCCAGTATATTTAGATGAATGGGAGCGGGCAGGAGCGGGAATAAAAACGAACGGGTGTGGGTGTAAAAAAAAACGTTAACTCCCATGTCTTCTTTGTAATCTAAGTCCTGTATATTGAGACTTTCTACAGGGCCAGATAGTGTGTCTGAGATGATGAAACTAGATTAATTTGGTCCTGCCGTGGCTCTAACGGTAGGGCACTGGGCTGCTACACTGGTGACCCGGGTTCCATTCCAGCCCAGGTCCCAAGCCAATCCTTCCACATCTCTCCCTCCACATTCATTCCCTGTCACTCCTTCACTGTTCTATCATAAATGAAGTAAAAAAGACCACAAAAAATCCTAAAAAAAAGAAACTAAATTATTTCTTCACCCAAAGCTCCTGCTGTGCATTCTGACGGTCATTTCACCCTTACATTATTTAAGGAACATTTTAAATGTAAAAGAAAACAACCTTTTTGTGTTTTTCTAATACACATTATGCATGACCCAAGCTGCCTCTGAACCTGTACATGACACGGTATACTGTATGGCAGGTCAGAGGTTGCACTGCAGTTGGCCTGTAAATGATTTACAGAATGAGACATTGGACCTTTTATCTAAGATACACTGTCTACCGGAATGAGGAAAAAGTGCCTCCGTATTAAATATGGTACATTACATTTAGTAAAGCTGAGCATAGAAAAGGTAAATCTGCCCATAAATTATGAAAATTACTGTGAGGCCACAACTTACCTTTTTATGACTCCACTCTGCTGTAGCCGTGATCGTGTCGTGGCCTTTATGATCGTCCATCGTACACAGATAGCAGATGCAACTCTGGTCAGTGCGGCAGAATATTTCAAAAACCTTTTTATGACGGGGACAGATTCTCTCCTGTAGCTGGCCCGTGGCAACGATCATGGTGTGTGGTCTACCTGGATTAACTTCATTGTGAACGTTCAAATGAGTGTCACAGTAGGATAACAAACAGTCCAGACAGGACTTGACAGCTTTGAGTTTTCTCTCGGTGCAGACGTCGCATGCCACATCTCCAGGTCCAGCATAACAGCGAGCAGGAGCAGCAGCTTGGATGCTGGTCTTCCTGAACTTCTCCACCATTTCAGCAATCAGAGGATTTTTGCGGAGAACAGGCCTGGAGTTGAAGGTGTCTTTGCAAAGGGGGCAGCCGTATTCTCCTTTCCCATCCTCTTGATCCCAGCAGCCATTTATGCACCTCATACAGAAATTATGTCCACAGAGAATAGTCACTGGATCCCTCAACAAGTCCAGACAGACTGGACAAGTGAAGGAATCCTCCTCCTGAGAAGACACTGACGCCATTTTGTAAATCTTCCAAACAGCAACTTCACACACCGAGAAGTAGCAGCAGAGTGACAGCTGACTTCCTCAGAACACTGAGGAGGAGCCCAGGGAGGGTGGGGTTGGGAATTGGCCAATCAGGATCATTCTTATTATCAGGGAGTGTAAAGGTAGGACCAGGTAGAATGAATGTGGGTGTGGTCAGGTGTCTGTTCCTGCTTGTTAGAGGACGACGAGACAGTACATGTAAAACTGGTTAGATGAGTCATTTCAGTCATGGAGAAAGACACAGAAATATTTTGAGGGCATAACTTTGTCATGCTCTACTGTACAGTACATTTGGCCATGTGAATTAAACACAGTACATTTGGCAGTGAGAATTAAAGACAGTACATTTGGCAGTGTGAATTAAAGACAGTACATTTGGCAGTGTGAATTAAACACAGTACAATTGGCAGAGTGAATTCAGCACTGAGAGATCAGGACCAAACACACTCATGTTAACTCACTGTTAACTTCGACTCTGAATATTCATTCAACACTTTGAGTGAAGTTTAACATCCTTCAATAGACTGCATTTGAAGAGTTCAGATGGAGATCCTCTAAAAGCCATAACAAATGTACAATTTCATTGTTCAACACCATTGTTTTCACCAATTTATCACAATCAAAATGCCAATTAAATGTTATTACTAAGTGGCCCACAGCAAGTCAAGCCCAAACAAGATTAGATGGACTTTTTGGAGTTTACTGAATTTAAAGAGTTTTGGTAAACACAGCACAAATGCAGTTTGTGTGTTTTGCATCTGAAGTCTTCATTTGGTTCCTTCTGCAGTGTTAAATTAACACTGTGAAGTGTTCTGTGCAGCTGATCATGTGACTTGAGGACTCCTGCTGCTGCCACAGGAAGTGGAGTAGTCTTCTGGTCATGTGACTATGATGTGCAAAAAACAACTAATGGATTAACACTTAGAGAGTCAAATTCAACACTCTTCATTGGACAATGGAGAGTCCATTGAATATAACACCTAGAGAGTCAAATTCAACACTGGAGTAATCTTCTTGTAGTGTGACTATGATGTGCATACACCAACCATTGAATATAATACTTCAAGAGTCAAATTCAACATAAAACACTTCAAGAGTCAAATTCAACACTCTCCATTGAGTGCACCGCAAGATGAGGGTGCTGTGGAGAGAGTTCCCATAGCTCAGTCAGGACCTCTAGTGGACATGTAATGCAACAACAGGCACCTTACCTGAAACCACATTGGCATGTGAATGCATGTGCATACGTGCGAGTGTGTGTGTGTGTGTGTGTGTGTGTGTGTGTGTGTGTGTGTGTGTGTGTGTGTGTGTGTGTGTGTGTGTGTGTGTGTGTGTGTGTGTGTGTGTGTGTGTGTATGTGTGTGTGTGCATGCATGTATGTGTGTGTCCAATCACACTCAGGGGTGTTGGATAAAGCCACACCCTTGGAGGGCTATGCATCCCATATGAAAAAGTCTTATTAAAAACGCATATGGATTATATCTGTTCCATAAGAATATTATAAGGGTCATACAAGGCACAAACCCACATATACAAATCTAACTATTTTTTTATTCATTTTCAGTCATATATGCCATACACAATTTACAGTGCCCTCCATAATTATTGGCACCCCTGGTTGAGATGTGTTTTTTAGCTTCCAAATATTTTATTTTTTTTCTAAATAATATGGGACCTTAATGGAAAAAAAGAGAAAAAATCCAACCTTCAATACAAGTGCATTTATTCAGTGGGGAAAAAATCCCACATAAAGAAATAATTATTTGACATCAAATAATGTGTGTCACAATTATTAGCACCCCTGGTGTTAATATTTTGTACAACTCCCTTTTGCCAACAAAACAGCACCTAATCTTCTCCTATAATGTTTCACAAGATGGGAAAAGACAGAAAGAGGGATCGTCAGCCATTCCTCTTTGCAGAATCTCTCTAAATCATCCAGAGACCTGGGTCCTCTCCTCTGTACTCTCCTCTTCAGCTCACCCCACAGGTTCTCAATGGGGTTTAGGTCAGGGGACTGAGATGGCCATGGGAGGAGCTTGATTTTGTGTCTGGTGAACCATTTCTGTGTAGATTTGGCCATATGTTTAGGGTCATTGTCTTGCTGAAAGACCCAGTGACGACCCAGCTTCAGCTTTCGGGCAGAGGGCAACAGATTTTGATTTAAAATGTCCTGGTATTTCAAAGCATTCATGATGCCATGCACCCTAACAAGGTTCCCAGGGCCTTTGGAAGCGAAACAGCCCCACAGCATCACTGACCCACCCCCATACTTCACAGTGGGTATGAGGTGCTTTTCAGCATGCGCATCTTTCGTGGTACGCCAGACCCACTTAGAGTGTTTGTTGCCAAAAAGCTCAATCTTGGTCTCATCTGACCAAAGCACACGGTCCCAGTTGAAGCCCCAATACCGCTTGGCGAACTCCAGACGCTTGCGTTTATGATTGTGAGTGAGGAAAGGTTTTCTCCGTGCATGCCTCCCAAACAGCTTGTTGGCGTGTAGAAAGCGCCTGATGGTTGATTTGGAGACTTTGTGACCCCAGGATGCTACCATTTGGTGTAATTCTGTAACAGTGAGCTTTGGAGATCTTTTGATTTCTCTTACCATCCTCCTCACTGTGCGTGGTGGCAAAATAAACTTGGGTCCTCGTCCAGGCTTGTTTACCACTGTTCCAGTTGTTTTGAACTTCTTAATTATTCCTCTCACAGTGGATATGGGCAGCTGCAGTTGAGTGGCAATCTTCTTGTAGCCTCTGCCTGACCTGTGAAGGTCGACGCACATCTGCCTCACTTGTATGCTGTGTTCCTTTGTCTTTCCCATGTTTAAGAGTGGATAAGAGAAATGGCCTCGGTGTCACGTCATATTTATACCCCAGGGAAACAGGAAGTGATGAATTACTAATTAAATGTTCCTACATACTCTGGTAAACTTTGTAAACTACTGTAGAAATGACAGAAATGCTTCAATTATATTTATTTCCTGGGAATTGTTAAGGGTGCCAATAATTGTGGAACAGGTGATTTAATGAAAAATAATTATTTTTTAGTCAGGGATTTTTTTTATTTTCTTACAATTCATTTGAGTTGAAGGCTACATTTTCCTACAATTTTCAGTGTGACAGTATTCTTCTGCAATAAACACTGAATTTATTTTAAGGCTTTTAACACATCTCAACCAGGGGTGCCAATAATTATGGAGGGCACTGTATGTTACTGTGGGCTTATATATTTCGTATAAGTAAAAAGATTGGAAAATAGTGCTGTTTTTGGATGAATGCCAATCAGATGTGTGCTGTGTTTATATCCCCGAAACGCGGAGCGTCGGGGATGTAATAGTTTTGCGTGCACCGCTGCCGCCGCCGCCGCGTCAGGTCTTTCGTGTTAACGCGATAACTTTTGAACGGATGTTTGGATTTGTCCCAGATTTGGTGTGTGAATGCTCTAGGGCAGTTTCATGAACTGATTCGAGTTTGGCGGTCAACAATTTCAAGATGGCCGAATTCAAGATGGCCGAATTTTTGTTTGGTCCATAACTTCTGACCGGGTGGATGGATTTGTCCCAGATTTGGTGTGTGAATGCTCTAGGGTGGGTTCATGAACTGATTACAGTTTGGAGGTTAACACTTTCAAGATGGCCGAATTCAAGATGGCCGAATTTTTGTTTGGTCCATAACTTCTGACCGGGTGGATGGATTTGTCCCAGATATGGTGTGTGAATGTTCTAGGGTAGGTTCATGAACTGATTCGAGTTTGGAGGTCAACAATTTCAAGATGGCCGAATTCAAGATGGCCAAATTTTTGTTTGGTCCATAACTTCTGACCGGGTGGATGGATTTGTCCCAGATTTGGTGTGTGAATGCTCTAGGGTGGGTTCATGAACTGATTACAGTTTGGAGGTTAACACTTTCAAGATGGCCGAATTTTTGTTTGGTCCATAACTTCTGACCGGGTGGATGGATTTTTCCCAGATATGGTGTGTGAATGTTCTAGGGTAGGTTCATGAACTGATTCGAGTTTGGAGGTCAACAATTTCAAGATGGCCGAATTTTTGTTTGGCCCATCACTTCTGACCGGGTGGATGGATTTGTCCCAGATTTGGTGTGTGAATGCTGCAGGGTAGGTTCATGAACTGATTCGAGTTTGGAGGTCAACACTTTCAAAATGGTGGAATTTTTATTTGGACCATAACTTCTGACTGGGTGGATTGATTTTCCCGGTAACTCCTTAATTTAATGGTTCACCATTTCAGTGAATCTACCATATCAGGTAGGCCTACAGTGTAATAACCAGTGTAACAATATTTAATACCATGTAATACTAGTGTAATACCAGTGTAAAAATAGGCAATACCAGGTACAGTGTAATAACCAGTGTAACAATATGTAATACCATGTAATACTAGTGTAATACCAGTGTACAAATATGCAATACCATGTAATACCACTTACACACAAATAGCCTACATGATACAAAATTTGGTACATGGTGTCACACTGGTATGACGTGGTACTGTATTAGTAGTGAACACCGTGACGTCACTACACTGCGTTCAGTGACAGAGAAGTAAATCTGCGCGACAATAACAACTCAGGACATGAAAACATGTGAATATGTTTCTTGTGGCTCGTCTTTGGTGGACAAAAATAAAATTGATTACTATGAAGTATCACTTTGGCGAACCATTTTGCAGACGTAGTTGGAAGGCGGAAGCTGAAAGAGGTAGGTGCGCCACTTTTGAAAACTCCTGTTGTATCGTACCTATGCTACCTAATGGAAATGTGAACCACTAGATCGACTTGTATGGACCCACACACCACGGCCAAAGCGTTCAAAAGGGTTTTAATGCACGCTAGGAGCTTCAAAACAGGTCAAATACGTGCCCGAAGGGCCAGGTTTTAACCGAAAACAGCGCAATTGAACAACTTTGCGCAGCAGGCATGAAAATTTCTCGCGGTTTTGCCTTTCATCCCTTTCCCTCGGTCCACCCAAGATGGGATATTAATCCAAACTGGCCGGAATTCTCCTTTAATATAGGAAGTCTGTAAAATCCAACTATGGAACAGTGTGATGGAGTGACCATCACTCGGGTTGTGGGTGTGTTCTGACTAGCATGCCAACGAGCCTGGCTCTTTGGTGTAGCGGTCAGAGCCTCGGTTTACTACCCCAGAAGGTCTGGGTTCAAGTCCCAGCTGGGCAACTCTACTCCCCTTCGCTATGAATGGTGTCAGAAGTGGGATGGTACCGTGAGGCCATCGGAAGCGTACCCATGGTGTGTGAGCCGTAATTCCATGTAAGGGACCCCCAGGATTGGTTACCCCCGTGTGAGGGACCTCAGTGATAGGTGAAGCATTGATGATGGGGCACATTGGATGGGAGAAGCATGATGGGCAGTTGCGTGAGGGACACCATGACTGTGTGAAGGGGAAGGCAATGTGATGGAGTGACCATCACTAGGGTTGTGGGTGTGTTCTGACTAACATGCCAACGAGCCTGGCTCTTTGGTGTAGCGGTCAGAGTCCCACACGTAAATTGAATAAGACTTCAATATGATTTTAACATAAAACGTGCATTATTTCTATAGGAATATAGTAGTTTTCTCCTATGTTTTAGTCAATATAATATAGTATTATGCATTGTTGGCATGTCAAACTCTTATAAGAATTTATACTGCATGCAGTCATGTTATATGGCATGCGTATAAGTTCCATATAGTATTTCTTTTCGAAAAGGGGCCATAATCGACTATCATGATAGACATATATTAGAAAACGTATAAGTGACTCTTGCAAATCTGGCACATTTTTTCTATACGATTTCATGTAAGGAACATGCATGTTTGCAGTATATGAATCATATAATTCTTTTTCATATGGGATTGGCCGTGGGCATTGTCCACATTCATGTCAAGAGCTTGGTTACAGGGTCGCAGGTTTGAATCCTCCTGGAGGTTGTTTGATATGGACACGATTGCAGGAAGCGGGAAGTTTGCACTCAGTTCTGGTTTGAAATGATTGGACAGCTCTCAACCAATCGCAGACAGTTACTCAACAACAACAGACCATTGTGCAGATGTTTACGTCATCATCACGAGCACAAAGGCTAGCACAAATTGCTATATCCTAATCGTGTGTGTGTGTGTGTGTGTGTGTGTGTGTGTGTGTGTGTGTGTGTGTGTGTGTGTGTGTGTGTGTGTGTGTGTGTGTGTGTGTGTGTGTGTGTGTTCTTCAGATGGAGCAGATGTTTACTGCGTTCCCGCCTGACGTGGCCGGAAATCTGGACTACAAAAACCTGGTCTACATCATCACACACGGAGAGGAGAAGGACCAGGAGTAAACACACACACACACACACACACACACACACACACACACACACACACACACACACACACACACACACACAGACACTAGTGTTGTACCTCTGTCTTATTTGATTGACAGCACAGCACTGTGTTCCTCTGAGATGCTTGATATCCATATTCTATATTGACCTACCCCACTGCATCTTCAAACACACACACACACACACACACGCGCGAGCACGCACGCACACCTCTGGTCTACATCATCATACATGAAGATTAGAAACACCATTAATAAACACACACACACACACACACACACACACACACACACACACACACACACACACACACACACACACACACACACACACACACACACACACGTGTTGTACCTGTGTATCCATATTCTATATTGCATGATCTGCTTCAGTAGTCACAGTGCATGTTGACATGCATGTTTCTTTCTTTTAGGTGTATTTCAGATTACCAATGTTGACAGCAGCCATGCATCCCCAAACCATGTCAGTCCCACTACCATGCTTGACTTTTGATAGGATACACTTTTTATTGTAAAACTCACTTGTTTACCACCACACATGCTTGGCACCATCTAAAGCAAATTTGTTTATCTTGGTCTCTTCAGAACACACGACATGGTTCCAGTGATCCATATCCTTGGTCTGTTCATCTCTCTTGAGACCAAGATAAACAAATTGGCTTTAGATGGGTGTACAAAAACTGTGAGGGTGTATTCACTTTTGTGATATACTGTATGTGGGTCCCATTCCATTTAATGATTTAAACACAAGTAGCATAAAATCAATTCTGTAGCTTACTGGGAGCCAATGCAGCAATATTAAAATTGGAGTAATGTGGTCGAACTTCCTTGTCTTTGTAAGAACCCTTGCAGCTGCATTTTGTATGAGTTGAAGCTGTTTAATGGTCTTATTGGGGATGCCAGTAAAAAGACTGTTACAGTAATCAACTTTACTAGAAATGAAGGCATGTATTAGCTTCTCCAGATCATGTTTAGACATCAGGCCCCTACATTTAGAGACGTTTTTTATGTGATAAAATGCAGACTTAGTAATAGCTTTCATGTGACTGTTGAAGTTTAGGTCACTGTCAATGAGGATCCCAAGATTTTTAACTGTTTCCCTTGCTTTCAGCCCTTTCGTTTCAAGGATAGTAGCAATCTTTTGTCTCTCCTCTCTTTTCCCAAATATAATTACTTCAGTTTTATCTGTGTTCAGCTGGAGGAAATTGTGAGACATCCATTTGTTAATTTGGCCCATGCAATGATAGAGTGATTCAAGGGGGGTGTAGTCATTGGGGGACATAGATAAGTAGAGCTGGGTATCATCCGCATAGCTATGGTAATTTATGGAGTTATTCTCAATAATGTGTCCCAGTGGCAACATATACAGATTGAACAGTAGTGGTCCCAGAATGGAGCCCTGGGGGACCCCACAATTCAGAGACATCGGTGATGAGGTATGTCTTCCAATGGCGACAAAAAAAACTTCTTTGTTGTAAGTACGATTTTAGCCAGTTGATCACTATACCCAGTGTTCCAGTCTATGTAGTAGTATAGAATGATTAACTGTATCGAAGGCTGCACTTAAATCCAGTAGCACCAAGACGGATGATTTGCCAGCATCAGAATTGAATCTTATGTCATTCATAACTTTAATAAGAGCTGTTTCAGTGCTGTGGTAGGCACGGAAACCTGATTGAAACTTATCAAATTAGCTATTAGACATTAGAAAGACAGTTAATTGGTTAAAAACACACGCTAGTGCGCACATGCACACACACATGCACGCGCACACGCACGCACACACACACACACACGCGCACGCACGCACGCACGCACGCACGGACACACACACACACACACACACACACGCACATGCACGCACGCACACACACACACACACGCACACACGCACACACACACACACAGTGCAGGCGTGGCCTAATGGTTATACGGCCTAATTGAGTTCCAATTACAGATAGGAAGTGTGGAACGCTTTTGAAGTTGGTGTGTGTGTTGTAGCAAAGTGGAAAGTTGCGACTACGCCACCTGGTGGTAGTAAGTGGTATCACCAGGAATTAATTTACTCAAAGGCTACACAGGTTCGTCATACAACGACAGAAACGAGGGTCCCAAATACAATAGTTTTTATTACTTGTTCAACTATACATAAGCATGAATCAGGAATAAATAACATATTCAACCACCCTCACACATACACACAGGGTGGGCAGCACAGTCCAACCACAGGTGAGGGGTAAATTAGGACAGGGCGGAACCACGAACGGCACCCAGCAAACCATCAGCGAAATTAAATAAAGTCACAGCAAAATTAGACAAAAACACACAAAAACAGAAACCAAACCACTACCCAACATGTTATGTTATGTTATGTTATGTTATGTTATGTTATGTTATGTTATGTTATGTTATGTTAGCCTACATTACATAATTACAGCCTGTTATATAATTCATTAAAGCTGCTATGATGGTTAAGAAAATTATGGCTAGGGAAAAGGCCCAATGGCTAGTGAGTCAGGAAAACCACTAGCCAAAATGGCTGGTAAGCAAAAAAGTTAGTGTCGAACACTGACACACGCACACACACTCACACACACACACACACGGTGCAGGCGTGGCCTAATGGTTATACGGCCTAATTATAATAAATTGAGTTCCAATTACAGATAGGAAGTGTGGAAGGCTTTTGAAGTTGGTGTGTGTGCGTGTGAGTGTGTGTCAGGGAAGGAAATAAGCACCCATCCACCTGCTAATGACGGGTGAATTTGGCCTTTGACTGGTGAAATATGTCATCTCACCTGTAGTCAAGTCAAGTCAAGTCAAGTCAAGTCAAGTGGGTTTTATTGTCAATTTCTTTACATGCACTGGTCATACAAAGAATTTGAAAATAGTGGTGTGCATTGGCACTGCCCTCACGATTCGATTACGATTCGGGAGGTAGCAATTCGATTCAATTCATTTCTGCAATGCATTGCAATGCATTATAATTTCTACTGAAAGCATCAATCAAGTTTCATCAATTATGATGAGGCAATGATGAGCAACATTTTATTAGCTGTTTTCTGTATCAGTCTTGCTATTTCCAATGCTTTGCAGTGCTTTTATTTAATTTAACATTCATTTGCTCCTGAAATATCCACGGACGTAATTGAAACTTAAAAAAATTGCCGCATCAATTCTGGAACTTGCCGCTTTGAATTGAATTGTCCATGCCCCGCATTCTATTGCATTGCCGAAACAATTTTTGTTGACACCACTATTCACACTGTTCACCTTGGCAGGTGAGTTTTTTCCCTTTGACTAGAAGCATTAAATAAGCGCCCAGGTTAATGCTGAATTATACGCAACATCCAACATCAATGGTTTAAGCAAATTGGTAATGAAAAGAGTTATTGGCAACACAATAACTGAATTCATGACCTCTGAAACAAAAGTATTGATCAGAAAATTATCTTATTTGACATTATAATATCTGGAACGATTGAATATGAACTGTTAAAAATGGTGACTGGTAAGAATTGTGAGTGACTGGTAGATTTTAGAATCTACCAGCCACAGTGACTGGTGGGGAAAAACAGTTTCACCCCTCCCCTGGTGTGTGTGTGTGTGTCCAATCACGAGCAAGGGTTTTAGATAGCTGTGGCATGCTGGGGTGGCAGCATTAGGAAGAGAGATGCTGGACGGGTCTGTGGTAGGCACAGAACTGGACGCCCTCACAACCACAGCTGACAAGAGGACACTTAGCAGATTGGACTCTATCTTGGACAACTGCAAGCACCCCCTGTACCCAGTCTTCGACAACCAGAGAAGCCTGTTCAGCCACAGACTGCGCGCCATCTCCTGCAAGACAGACAGGCTGAGGAAGTCCTTTGTGCCCAGGGCCATCCAGCTATTCAACATCGCACAGAAGGACACACAAAGAGAGATCGTTATAGGGGACTGGACTGCATAACAGATCCCCCTCCTGCACACTTATCTACCTGGACTCTTTACCCTTTGACTCCTCTTCAGTAGAATGCACATCTGCTTGTGTGTGTGTGTGTGTGTGTGTGTGTGTGTGTGTGTGTGTGTGTGTGTGTGTGTGTGTGTGTGTGTGTGTGTGTGTGTGTGTGTGTGTGTGTGTGTGTGTGTGTGTGTGTGTGTGTGTGTGTGTGTGTGTGAGAGAGAGAGAGAGAGAGAGAGAGAGTGTGTGGAGTGACACAGGGGGCGACCCCCACGCTCCCCCCCATCCTTTTTCCAAGGAATAATATGGACATTGTACTAGACAGAGATACTATGGACACTCCTGGACACTTTATGGCCACTTTGTCTTGGCTTATATGTGCCACTTGGCACATGTTAACACTGTGGACACTTTACACTTTATATTTTGGTGTGTGTGTGTGTGTGTGTGTGTGTGTGTGTGTGTGTGTGTGTGTGTGTGTGTGTGTGTGTGTGTGTGTGTGTGTGTGTGTGTGTGTGTGTGTGTGTGTGTGTGTGTGTGTGTGTGTGTGTGTGTGTGTGTGTGTGTGTGAGTGAGTGAGAGAGAGATGCCTTGGCAAAATGTATGCAACAGTAAGCTATATATGATTATTTTATGTGTAATTATGTGTGTTATGCCTTGTGGGCAATGTCTTTATTTATGTGTGTATGCTACTTGACACCTTAATTTCCCCCTGGGATCAATAAACGAGTGTAAGAGCCAATTTAACCCTTTATACGAACACAACTCTTTTGCACCACCTACAGTTGAAGAGCACAAATTAACCTACTGGTTGGAAGCATCTCTTGTGCGCCCCCTACAGGTCTGGAGTCCTGGTGTCTCTAATCGAGAGGCATAAGTACCTGCTGAGGACCAGACCAGGTGTGGCTGATTGGAGGCTTACAGCTTTCTTACGTCTGTCTCCTGCCCTGAGAAGCTGCACTTACCACCATTGCATTTATTTCTTTGTTTTCTGTAAAAGTACAATTAAATCCTCAATATTTTGAGGTTAAAACTATTTTCTTTTTGTGGACATTCCATCATTTCAACTTTTAACTTCTTGGGCAAGGACAAGTCAGTCAAGAAATGGTACTCTCAATCAGTCATCATGGAAAATTGGTAAAAGACCAATACATTTAAGTAAGAAAGCTGCCCTTTGGAGTACTGGACTTCAAGACTTGGAACATTTGGACTAAAATGGACTTTGCTTTCGAATTACTTTGGAATCATGGACTATAAGAACATTGGAACTCAGAAGTGAATTGTTTGGAAAGCACATGGAAGCAAACAAAGGACGGCCATCTTGGAAACCTTGAACAAACAAAGGCAAGTACAAAAAAGCCTCATTATCTACAAAAGAAGATTTACATTTCTTACCTGAAAAAGAAGATTTATATTACTTACCTGAAAAAGAAGATTTTTGTTACTTACCTGAAAAAGATTTATGTTACTTGCAAATGAAGAGGATTTCTGTTACTTACCTGTAAATGAAGAGGATTTCCGTTACCTGCAAAAGAAGAAGATTTGTTTTACTTACAAAAGAAGATTTGTGTTACTTGCCTGTGAATGAAGAGGATTTCTGTTACTTACCTGGAATGGATATGGAACTTTTTCTGTTGAATTAAGAACATTTATGAAAACACTAAGAAGATAAGAAGATTGAAAGAAGTGAATCATTTTTTGTTCACGTTTTGAGGGCCCAATTGGCTGACCTAGTTTGTTAAAATGAATGAAGAAAATATAAAAGAAATTTTAGTTAAAGATGTTGATGTCTCAGATGGTGTTGAAATTACCAAACAAACTTTGGAAGAAGTGCGCACAACCAGAAAAGTCAAGCTTCGCCAGCTGACTAGGCGCATGAACATAATTAAAGAATTAATGAAAGACACCGCTTGTAGTGACGAACTCAAAGCAAATGAGACCATTTACAACACAACACTGAATGAATTTAAAGAAGCACACGCAAAGTATCAGTGTTTATTGAATGAAGAAGAATGTGAGAATGATACAACAACGTGGTTTGAACCAAAATGGACAGTGATAACAGAATTCCTTTCCTCTCTTTCACAATGGTGGGCCAACCTGAAACCTATCGGAGAGACGGCCAAAGAGGAGATCCATGACCAGCCTGCTGAAGTTACTGATGACATCAGGCCTGAAGACAGTGCATCAGCAGCAGGAAAACCCAGATCTCGCACATCAAGTAAAGGCCGTTCTGTCCCATCTGTAAAAAGCACAGTGTCTTCACGCATACAGGCAGAGGCTGAAAGAAAATCACTTGAATTCAAAGCCAAAGCACTGCATGAGAAACACGCTATAGAGGAACAAGAGGAACTGTTAAGAAAGAAGAAGGACATACAAACACAGTTGGACGCAGCATCAGCCAAAATATCCTTTTTCAAATCTGCTGAAGAAAATCCTGATTCAACAAACTTGGACGGAATGAATGAGTACTTTGAAAAGTTACAAATAGACAAAGATGATACACTGGACTTCAAAGACATTGCCATGACACCTTGCGTAAAACCAAAGTCGAAGACAACTGGAACCATCTGGCATCATTCTCCATATCCCTCTACAAACTGAAGTCAATGCACCTCAACAGCAACATGCCGAAGCCAACATGCCACAACCCAAACATACAACAATGGCTCAACAGACTACTGCACCCCCCGTCAGACCAAGTCGACAAACAGTACAGATATGTGACACCCAAATAACTCCAACTCCACCTCCACCTACTGCAACGGCACAGCAGACTCAAGCTTCACAGGGAACAGCGGAGCCTGATCAACTCCACACGATCCTGGAAAGCCACAGCAACATCACAAAGTCTCTGGTAAGACAACAACAAATTGCTGCTCTGCCAAAACGTGACATAGTGCCCTTTGAAGGTGATATAATGAAGTACCAATCATTTATTCTGTCTTTTGAGCAAATTGTAGAGTCCAAACTTGAGACCAGTGAAGACAAATTGTCTTTTCTTGAGCAGTATACTAAGGGAGCAGCTCAAGAACTCGTTAAGAGCTGTCAGCATTTGCCCTCAGACACCAGTTTTGCAACAGCTAAACGTCTGCTGAAAGAAAATTATGGCAATGAATATAGAATTGCAAATGCATACATAGAGAAAGCCCTTACCTGGTTACCAATTAAAGCAGAAGACCCCACAGCATTGCAGGCATATGCACTTTTCCTCAGAAGTTGTAGCAATTCAATGGAAAGTATGACATACATGGACGAATTGAACCTGGCATCAAACCTCAAAGCCATAGTCTTCAAACTTCCCCATAGACTCCGTGACAGATGGAGAACAGTGGCCTCAGACATGCAAACTCAAAACAAAAGGGTGACATTTCCCCCATCTAGTTGAGTTCCTGGAAAAACAAGTCCGTATCCACTCAGACCCAGTATTTGGCAACATCACAGATAGCCCTCAGACCGCAAACCAATCAAAACCTCAACCCAAGCCCAAATCTATTGGAGGCTTTGCCACAACCATAGACCAACTACCACATTGTGGATTCTGCAATGGCCCGCACACACTTGCACAATGCTCGAGTCTGAGAAAAAAGTCAAATAAGGACAAAATTGACTTCCTAAGGAGAAATGGAATCTGCTTTGGATGTCTTGCAAAAGGACACATCAGCAAGGACTGCACAAGGCGCCTCACATGTGATGTATGCAAGAAACCACATCCAAGCCTTCTACACTTAGAAAGTAAACAAAAGACAAAACCAGATGCAGACACACAGAGACCATCTGCTGACCATGACATTGACCAACCTGTTGCCTTAACATCCTGTGGCCATATCGGGGCCGGTAAGCCAGAATGTGCACTTCCCATCGTCCCCATCCAGGTAAAAAGCAGCCAAAGTGATCAGATAATTGAAACATATGCTTTCCTTGATTCAGGCAGTTCTGCTACTTTTTGCACTGAACAGCTAATGTCAAAATTGCACATTGATGGAAGAAAAACCAACATTATGCTGCACACTATGAGCCGAGAGAAATGCATCCCCTCGTACCTAGTCACAGGACTTGAAGTTGCTGGACTTAACAGGTCTGACTTTGTTACCTTACCAGACGCCTACACACAACAGGAAATGCCTGTGTCAAAGAACAACATGATTAGACAACAAGACCTCTCAAAATGGCCATATCTACGAAAAGTGACACTACCAGACATCCATGCCAAAGTTGAATTATTAATTGGATTGAATGCTCACAATGTCATGGAGCCCTTGGAAGTGATTAATAGTGAGCAAGGGGGCCCATTTGCCATTAGAACACACTTAGGGTGGCTCGTTTGTGGCCCTCTTAGAGGCTGTGGTCAAGACACAACCAACTGTCCAGCAGTCAAGTGCAACAGGATCTCAGTAGCCAGAACAGCGGAGCCTACGATTCATCATCACTACAACAAAGAATTCGGTGAAAGAGCACTCAAAGACAAACCTGGAATGTCTGTAAAAAACAAGAAATACATGAAAACCATGAACAACAGTGTTGTGCTAAAGGATGGACACCATCATCTAGACTTACCTCTCAGAAGAGAAAACCAAGTCCTGCCAAACAAAATCTCAGCAGAACACCGCCTCCTCGGCCTGAAGGAAAAAGCAGGAAAATCAAAAAGGGATGGAAACAAAGATGTGGAAACGCTTGACCTGGAGAAAAAGGAACTGCCAATGGCGAAGGCCCTTGGGCTACAAAGGTACATCAAGAATGATGCTTTCAAGGTCCCACTGAAACACAAAGCACTTACTCGAAGGGGCATACCTGCTAGAGCAGTGTACAACCCACTCAGCTTCTTAGTTCCAGTCCTGTTGCTCGTCCTGCAGATGCTCCAGCAGTTATGCAATGGCAAGTATAGCTGGGATGACCCTGTTCCTGCCACAACATCCAAGAAATGGATAGAGTGGACATCCAGTCTGGAGAAGCTGAGTGACATCAGTGTAACTTGCTGCATCAACCCAAAACACTTTGAAAAAACGACACGCATTCAACTGCATTGCCTCTCAAATGCCTGTGAATATGACTACATCACTGCAACTTACCTGGGGATGGAGAATAGCCAGAGTGACGTCTGCGTCTCCACGACTGAAAAAGGAAGATTGGCTCCCTTGAAACAGTTGAGAGGCCCCAAAATGGAGCTCTCCGCTACGATGCTTGAAGTCAAAATGGATAAAATGCCCGGGATAGAGCTACAAGTTGGACTTGAGAGGTTAGTGCATTGGAATGATGGTCAGGAAGTTCTGAAATGCATTGCCAATGATCATTCACAATTCCACACCTTCGTTGTCCATCATCGACTATCACACCCAGACATGTCACAATTCACAGAACGCAGCCAATGCAGCCAATACAGCCAATGGATAGAAGGTCCAACCTCTCTCTGCAGACCATATGATGAATGGCCAGTCTATCCAATGGATCCCCAGCTCAGCCCAATGGCTGACCAAAAGATAAGAAACAGTCACTATCCTGAGTATTGATGCTCAGAATGAAGAATGCCCAAATTGTAAAACTGTCACATTTTCAGATTGGCTGAAACGTAAGAAGTCAGTAGCTTGACTCTTGAAATTTAAGAATGTCCTGTAGATCTCTACAAGAAGAGGTAAAGAAATCTGCAAAACACACTCTCAGAGCAGAGAAGCTGCTCTGAAGATGCAAGCCCACAAAGCAACACTTGGTGGCCAGAAACGAAACGTTGAAAGCCTGGAAATGGAAGAGAAAGTAGTCATACATTCTCTATAGAATTGTGACAAATTGGAAATGGCGCCACCTAGTGTCCAAAGAGCAAGCTGCCCGTTTGATGTGGACCCAAGAATACTTCCCGCTGTTAAAAGAACTGCAACAATGGATGGATCCGAAGAAAAACAGAAGACATCAGCTTGATTTGGATGGAGCAGTCCCCCAAAGTCCTGGAAGTTTTGAAGATGGAAGTGGGCTGGTACATTCATTGAAGAACAAAACAAAGACAGTATTTGAATGGCCCATCACAAAAGTCTGCCTGGTAGATCCTGGCAACTGTTAAAGTATGTAACAATCTTGTTTAATCTTAAAATAATAATTTATTTGGTAAAGAACTTTATTTTTGGTATGGTTAAAGGCTCTTTTTACGTTTCTGTAATTGTATTTCAGTCACACTCCATACAATTAGGGGCCGGAGTGTAAGAGCCAATTTAACCCTTTATACGAACACAACTCTTTTGCACCACCTACAGTTGAAGAGCACAAATTAACCTACTGGTTGGAAGCATCTATTGTGCGTCCCCTACAGGTCTGGAGTCCTGGTGTCTCTAATCGAGAGGCATAAGTACCTGCTGAGGACCAGACCAGGTGTGGCTGATTGGAGGCTTACAGCTTTCTTACGTCTGTCTCCTGCCCTGAGAAGCTGCACTTACCACCATTGCATTTATTTCTTTGTTTTCTGTAAAAGTACAATTAAATCATGAACATTATGAGGTTAAAACTATTTTTCTTTTTGTGGACATTCCATCATTTCAACTTTTAACTTCTTGGGCAAGGACAAGTCAGTCAGGAAATGGTACTCTCAATCAGTCATCATGGAAACTTGGTAAAAGACCAATACAACGATACTCTACTCTACTCTATTCTACCTACTACTCTACTCTACTCTATTCTACACTACTCTACTCTACTCTACTCTACTACTCTACTCTACTCTACTCTACTCTACTACTCTACTCTACTCTACTACTCTACTCTACTCTCTACTCTACTCTACTCTCTACTCTACTCTACTACTCTACTCTACTCTACTCTACTCTACTACTCTACTCTACTCTACTCTACTCTACTCTACTCTCTACTCTACTCTACTCTACTCTACTCTACTCTCTACTCTACTCTACTCTCTACTCTACTCTACTCTACTCTACTCTCTACTCTAGATAAAACCACACAACTTGGATGGCTATCCATTGGCCATGGGCATTGTCCACATCCATGGTGAGAGTTTAGATAAGGTTACAGGGTTGCAGGTTCGAGTCATCCTTCTCCTGCAGGGGCAAGCAAAGAATCTCCTCACAAGTGGAACATTTATGCAGAAGTTACTTTATTATGCACATGTACATTAATCATTGAGACACATTGAGTAAAACATCACCCCAAGACCCCTACTAACCCTAATCACGATGACAAATATAGACTTTAAATTCACTTTTCGCAATAAAAATGACTCTCCAGCTTTACATCTACTCTTCACAAGTGTTACATTTTTGGAGTAATAATTGTATTACTATATTGATCTTTGACACCAGTTACAAAAGCGAAATGAGACACATATAGTTAAACACCCCAACAACCCTAGCCCAAACAAAAATCACAAGTGCCCAAATGTTAATGTATGTTAATGTTAATGTTAATGTTAATGTGTGTGTGTGTGTGTGTGTGTGTGTGTGTGTGTGTGTGTGTGTGTGTGTGTGTGTGTGTGTGTGTGTGTGTGTGTGTGTGTGTGTGTGTGTGTGTGTGTGTGTGTTGAATGACCCACAGGAGCAGCATTTACTGGTAGCAGCCTCACAACAACTTTGCTGATGATTGAGAATTTAAATAAAACCCAGGGTAGAGTGCCTGTGTAAATGTGGTGTGGACTCTGTGCAGGAGGGTCATTGTGTCTCCAGAGATGCTGTAGAAGGCCAGAGTTCCTGCCCTGTGATCCACATACACTCCTATTCTGGAGCTGGCCACTAGAGGGAGTTCGGTCTGTTCGTTATTATACCAGAAAGAGGAGCTGGAGCTCCAGAGGTCCAGACTCCAGGACTGATCATTACATCCAAACCCACACTCATTACCCCCTCCTTTACTGATGATGCTTTTATACGACGCTGCTATTTTAACAAACTCTCCACACCACTCAACCTCCCAGTAGCAGCGTGCAGACACACCCTCTCTACACAGCACCTGAGGCCACCAATCAAATCTGTCTGGATGATCAGGATATGACTGGTACTCATTTCTGGTCTCCACCCTTCTGTTCCCCTCAGACAGATGGAGGCATGTGTGTGCTGTGTTTGGATCCAGAGTGAAGTGACAGGAATCTGGAGGAGGAAAAGGAAGGACACAAACAGGGTTTTATTTCTGTGTGTGTGTGTGTGTGTGTGTGTGTGTGTGTGTGTGTGTGTGTGTGTGTGTGTGTGTAGGTGTGGGTGTGTCCAACTCACACTTCATGAAGTCCTCTCTGGTAACTGGGTCAGCAATAAGAGCCCGGCCATAAGAGACTGAGACAGAAAACCACAGAAAACATCACATTGGTCTAAACATAAGCACAATGTGCTCCACATTCAATCAGAGCAGTGGAGATCATATAACACAAAGTGACACCACACACACACAGAAACACACACACACACACACACACACACACACACACACACACACACACACACACACACACACACACACACACACACACACACACACACACACACACACACACACACACACACACACACACACACACACACACCATCCCCATCTCCATTGTTAGGGCAGCATCTCCTGTGAAAAAGACAGGTAAAGATGGGGGTGCACTCTGTAGTGTGGATTGATTACTGCCAGGGCTGCTGATAGCTTTTGCTGGGCCCAGGACAAAGTAATCTGAAAGGACCCCTACCCAACACATACAATGCAATGGCTACTCAATTATGTGCCCCCTATCACCCAGGGCCCAGGACAACATACCAATTTGTTCCCCCCTGTTGGCAGTGCTGATTACTGCAATGGTGGTTTCCAGGTATTAATCACAAATCTATCACATGGTTTCTAGCTGTTCAGAATGCAGCAAAAGTGTGATTATTCCTTCAGATTAATGATTCATGAAGCTGAATGATCAACTAGGGAAGGGGGCAATACACCTAAGTATCAGGGAAACATTGCTCTGCCATAATTCATTCTAAAGAAATAGTTGAAAATCAGAAGCAAAAAATTACATTTCTACATAACTTTTGCACATTCCCCTTTTACTGTATATTCACCATTCAGAGTTGCATCAACATGGTGCTGCAACAACCTCATGTCGTCAGCACAAATATTCAACATTATTATTTTGAAAGTAGTTATTGCTATGAAGAGCCAGTTGATTTGTTTTTAGTTGCTGAAACACCTTAAATGAAGCCTACACATGAGGGACAGAGAGGGAGTCGAGAGAGTGAAGGAGCAGTATTTCACAGACGCGCTGAGTTTTGAAAGTGCCTGTTCATTTCAAGTGATAATTGTTTTGTTTTGTGTGTATTTCCTGTATATTTCAGTTGTTTTCATTTCAGTTCAATCTTAAATAATTTTATGCAATCATTTGTTTCTTATTATATGGAATAATACTGTATATTACCAACATTTCTAGTCTGAAAGATAGATTGGCAAATACATTTCCTATTTTAAGAATAGACTATATTTGCTAGATAAAGCTGGTTCCAAAAGCAAATTATGAGTATGATTATGATTGGTCTACACAATGTAGAGAATGAGATTAGGCTATGAATAGTCCCCCTGTAGGAGTCTCACAATATTCACTGATGATTCAATACCTAACCAAAATGCAGGATAGAGTGTGTGAACGTGTAGTGGTAAAGACTACAAAAAAAATGGAAAGTTTCTTATTGGTGATCGGCAGATCATGATTTTGGTGATTGGTAATCAGTTATCAGGCCAAAAAAGCTGATCAGAGCATCTCTAGTATTTGTAGAATGTATTAAATGCTGTGGAGGCTGTTATAGGTCCTCAGTAATGACCAGGGCCGTCGTTAGGCCTATTTTAGGGGGGCTTTAGCCCCCCCTACATTACTATTAGCCCCCCCTGAAACGATTTTGCAAAAAAAAAAAATATATATATTTTTTTTTTTTGTACATTTTTCCAAAAACAAATGCAGTAAAGCACTGAATACGAACCATCAAGAAGGCAAGTTAATCTGAATACAAGTTCATGGTTGCTTATTTATTGTTTAATGCCACTTATATCCTACTGCACAGCAATAAAAGCAGGGTGCACAGCAATGTGTTATGCGGGGGGGGAAACAGGTACAGGATTGTGCTTTGTGACTAAAAACACCTCAGGAAAAGTGTGATTACTTACACGGATGAAATGTTCAGACCCAAAGTACCAATTTTTACTCACAATTCCCTTGTAATAAATCAATTTGACATTGTCTTGAAATTATAGTTGAGCTTTAATATTTGTCTTAGCAGTTTGAAAACACACATGAACTGATTAAAATAGCTACTAATGGAGTAAAAATGACCAAATATCTGCCGGGGATGCATAGTTTTCCAAGTAAGGAACCTGTTTGAATGAATCGCTTCCTGACCACTGCTTCTCCTGGAGATGCGCAGTTAGTAACTCCTTAAAGTTCCTAGTCCTTGTGTAAATTATGCTCTCTGTATTTTTATCTAATCATTTCAACTTCCGTACATAATATTCATCAGTTGAAACATTTTGAAATGTTTTGTTTAGCTTACATATAAGGAATGTTCGGTAACACTTTATTTTAGGGATACATCTATTAGCACTAATACATGCAAAGTCCCTGTATAAGTAACTTATAAGGCATGTACAAAGCAAAATCAAACATTTGTTAGGCATGTATTCGCAAATGTCTTGTTCTTGCACAATAAGGGATTTATTACCAATTTAACCTTAGTAAGGACCTAGTAGGCCTTAGCGTTTGCTTAGTACATGCCTTACAAGTTACTTATACAGGCATTAACATTGTATGTATTAGTGCTAATAGATGTATCCCTAAAATAAAGTGTTACCGAATGTTCATTAAAATGTGAATTTAAAAAAAAAGTCACTGTAACTAGTGTTTAAAAATCGGTATGGTGCTCTTAAAATAATTGTTCAAGAAGACGCTTTTGCACACCTCTGTAGGTGGGCAGGTGCGTAGGATATTATCCCAGTGGGGTTGTCATTCAAGTGTAAAGAAATCCTGCATACTGTCCATTCCACCAACAAACTTCAATACAACATGAAGAAGGTCAGATGGCCGAAACAATTTATTAAAGTTTGTTGGTGGAATGGAGAGTGTGAATGAATTCATAGACAAAACCTTAGCAGGTGAGATGAAAAAATTGCGCATTTTCTTCCTCTGGGGCTAAGCCCCACCTGTCTCTCAAACCTAGTGACGGGCCTGGTAATGACTTACTTGGTGGCAGGAAATCCTTACTGTGTACTCTTCTGACTGGGAGTTCAGGATCAGTATCTGCAGAACAACACAGAGACACACAGTCACCACATGCATCTCACATGCATCTCACATCCAACCACTTTTGAGATCTGGGACACTGTCATTATACACACAAACAGACACACCTACAGTACACACACACACACACACATCCACATGGGACCGCGCACAGACACACACACACACACACACATGCGTGTGTGTGTGTGTGTGTGTGTGTGTGTGTGCGTGTGGATGTGTGTGTGTGTGTGTGTGTGTGTGCGTGCGTGCGCGCGTGCTGAATACTCACACTGTATGCACTGGATGATCTGGACATGTGTGATGGCTTCAAGATAAACAGAATAAAATGTTTGTTAAGACATTACACACTTGTCGCTTTGAAAAGCTTATTGAAGATGTGTGTTGAAGATGTCAAACCTGCTGCAGATATCTTGACTATTTCCTGCTTGAAGACTGACTCTAATTTCTCCTCCAGCTGCATCTTCAGTGCAGACACAGATTCCTTCAAGGGCTCCAAGGAGAAGCATTGGCTGACAGTCACACTAAAGGAAACCGTGCTGTAAGGACTCTCAGGGATGGAACTGATGTTCTGCACAGAGAAACACACACACAAAATAGGGTGAGGTAGACCTACTGACATGAGCCATTGGCCAGCAGGACATTAAGAGAACTGTATTGCCACAATGTTCTGCACAGAGGAACACACACACTAGCCCCATAATGCACGCTGTACCATCTGAGGCATGCTGTAATAGTTATGGAACGGTAATTAGCATAGTACCACAACACTATGACATAATATGCACTACAACTCGGTCATTGCCATTCTGGTAGCCACAAATTTATAACGTCGTGTTTTAACAGGCAAGGGTGAGGTACACCTACTGACATAAGCCCTTGGTCAGCATTACATAGACAGGGCTGTATCAACACTGTGTTTAGTCATGTTATGAATGCTCTAAACATTAGAGTCTCACATATCTACCTTGAGGAAATGGATGGGATCCTGTGTCAGTGAAAACTGCTTCATCTCAGCATCTGTCCTCTTCAGCTCAGCAATCTCCTGCTCCAGTCGCTTCAGGAGTCCTTCAGCTCGACTCACCTCAGCCTTCTCCTGAGCTCTGATCAGCTTTGTCACCTCAGAGCGCCTTCTCTCAATGGAGCGGATCATCTCAGCAAACATCCTCTCACTCTTCTTCACTGCTGTCTGCGCACCAGACTGATAGAATACACGCACGCGCGCGCGCGACACACACACACACACACACACACACACACACACACACACACACACACACACACACACACACACACACACACACACACACACACACACACACACACACCTGTTAGCCATACAGCCATACTTCTGGACATTTTTAGTCAGTGCACACACACACACACACACACACACACACACACACACACACACACACACACACACACACACACACACACACACACACACACACACACACACACACACACACACACACACATGCCCATGTTGTGAGCAATGGCGTGTAGTGTGCACAGGAATGATTTAGCACCACCTCGTCTCTATCTGTGCACGCCTATGGCTGTGAGGGAGGACATTGTAGCCTTAGAGATTTTGGCAAAAAGCATTAGTCATTATGGCACAGCTCATCACAACTACTATTTCACTGCATAGACGGAAATATGATGCAGATTGTCTTCTCCTCTAGTCAGTTCTCACCTTTAGAGTCTCCACAGCTTTCCTCAGCTCCTGCAGCTCCTTCTCCTTCAACTGGATTATCTGCTGGCATCTCCTCTGGCTCTGCCCCAACCCCTCCTTGACCAACAGGGATCAAAGCAGCAAGCAGGCATGGTGAGAAACACTTTCCTTGGAACATCCTGTGGATGCAAGTGTAGTAATCTGCTGATATCCATCTTTTGACACATGCCGTAACTGTACTGGCCCTACCGTGGCCTAACAGTAGGGGGCACTAGGTTACTATGCAGGGGTTCAATTCCAGCCTGCCAATCCTTCCCCGTCTCTCTCTCTCCACTTGTTTCCTGTCCCTCTGTCAGTGTCCTATCATAAATAAAGCACAATAGCCCCAAACGTCTTTTAAAAAACATAATTGTACTGCATGTCTTCTTTGTAATCCAAGTCCTATATTTAGATGCTCTACAGGGCCAGATAGTGTGGCTGAGATGATGAAACTAGATTAATTTGGTCCTGCCATGGCTGTAATGGTAGGGCACTGGGCTGCTACACTGGCGACCCGGGTTCCATTCCAGCCCAGGTCCCAAGCCAATCCTTCCACATCTCTCTCTCCTCATTCGTTTCCTGTCACTCCTTCACTGTTCTATCATAAATGAAGTCAAAAAGTAAAAAAAGACCATACAAAAAATCCTAGAAAAAAGAAACTAATTATTTCTTCTCCCAAAGCTCCTGCTGTGCATTCAGGCGGGCATTTCACCCTTACATTATTTAAGGAACATTTTAAATGTAAAAGAAAACAACCTTTTTGTGTTTTTCCAATACACATTATGCATGAACCAAGCTGCCTCTGAACCTGTAAATGACACAGTATACTGTATGGCAGGTCAGAGGCGACACTGGGGTTGGCCTGTAAATGTTTAACAGAATGACACATTGGACCTTTTATCTAAGAAACACACTTTACCTGAATGAGGAAAAAGTGTCTCCGTATTAAATATGGTACATTACATTTAGTAAAGCTGAGCATAGAAAAGGAATCTGTCCATAAATTATAAAAATTACAATGAGGCCACAACTTGCCTTTTGATGACTCCACTCCGCTGTAGCTGTGATAGTGTCGTGGCCTCTATGATCGTCCATCGTACACAGATAGCAGATGCAACTCTGGTCGGTGCGACAGAATATCTCAAAAACCTTCTTATGACGGGGGCAGATCCTCTCCTGTAGTTGGCCTGTGGCATCGATTATGGTGTGATTTCTACCTACAAGTTCATTGTGGGCTTTTAGGTGAGTGTCACAGTACGACAGCAGACACTCTTGACATGACTTCACAGCTTTGAATTTTCTACCGGTGCAGACGTCACATGCCACATCTCCAGGTCCAGCATAACAGCGAGCAGGAGCAGCAGCTTGGATGCTGGTCTTCCCGAACTTCTCCACCATTTCAGCCATCAGACGGTTTTTGCGGAGGACAGGCCTGGAGTTGAAGGTGTCTTTGCACAGGGGGCAGCTGTATTCTCCTTTACTATCCTCCTGATCCCAACAGTTCTTAATGCACCTCATACAGAAATTATGTCCACAAGGAATAGTCACTGGATCCCCCAACAAGTCCAGACAGACTGGACAAGTGAAGGAATCTTCCTCCTGAGAAGACGCTGACGCCATTTTGTAAATCTTCCAAACAGCAACTTCACACACCGAGAAGTAGCAGCAGAGTGACAGCTGACTTCCTCAGAACACTGAGGAGGAGCCCAGGGAGGGTGTGGTTGGGGATTGGCCAATCAGGACCATTCATTGTTATCAGGAAGCGTAAAGGTAGGAGCAGGTAGGTTGGATGTGGGTGTGGTCCATCAGGTTTCTATTCCTGGAAGAGGCCGATGACACAGTACATGTAAAACTCGTTGGACGAGTTATTTGAGTCACGTGTAGAAACACACAAAAAATACTTTGAGAGGTAGGAACAACTTTAGTGCACTTGCAACACTCATGCTCTACTGATAACATGCTTGTGGTTGGTGTACAGTACATGCAGAGAGGTAAAACAAAAAAGAAAAGAAAGACTAGAGCATTGACGAGGGCTGACAGCTCCAGAAAATGGCAAGCGCAGCTGCCATCAGGTGTAGCAGGTCTGTGCTCTTGAGTCAATGCAAATCAATGGAGAGCACACTCACCACTGAAAAAAATGGCTTGATATTGTGTGGATAGGTGTCACATTATTCAGAGAAAATTTGAAATGTCAGGCTAAATACATTCTTAAATCATATGAATCAAACTGAATATTTTTAAAAAGCTGTTCATATGTATATTTTGCAGCACAATTCAACTTCATAAATGGAAACACATCCTTGGACATTTGAGAATGTTTGGTGTCTTTATTAATGAAAAGACAGCTGAGAGTATGACAGGAAGAGAGTGTGTGATGCCGTGCCTGGCCAGCACGTCATCCCAGCGTCATCCCAGACGCTTTTGAACTTGACTGTCGCTCCAGCCCCTACACTTCCGCGTTTGGATTACCTCAAACTAAAAACGTTTTCTGGACTACGGTGCATAAGCACAAACATTTGGACATTGTGTTATGTTGTTGAGGGGGTGAGCAAGGGTGCACACTTCGCTACACTCACTGACAAACATTTCACACGCCGACATTGTTAACAACATTCCACGCACCACTACATACAAACAAACACTGCAACGCAACACAAGCCCACAGTTTTTCCCGACTGCTTCAAACAAGCCCTCGCGGCAAAAAGCGTATTGTTTAGGAATGCAATCAAGTTTGTTTCATAACGCTAGGTGTTTGTTTTGTATGTGTAGCAAAATATTTTACTTACCGGCGCAGCAGCAGCATCTCGCTCGCCTAAAAGAGTACCCACTGGCAATGTGACATTTTTAAACTGTCTCTTTCTGCCGGGGCGCGTTCGCGGTGCCGAGCACCGCGCGTGCATTGTCTTTGGTTTATTCCGTTTGTTATTATTTTGCCTTTAACACATGTTTATGTTTTCATTTCGCTTTCAGTTTATGTATTTTGATTTCCGGTTTCAGTATATGTGCTTTGAGTTAGCCAATTATGTTGCATTACTGTATTTTGAGCATTTATGTTGATAAGTATTATTTCCCCCCTTTACTTATGGTTAAAGTGGTATGGTCCACTTGGGGGCGCGAGCGCCTAGGCTCTTTAAAAATGGTTCTCTCCTCATTCTTCAGGAGGCCATGGCTCTGATAGCACCTGTGAAGGGTAGGCTTCGTATTCTCAGTGTATGAGACAATTTTTGCTTTGCAAGTTATTATTGCCATTTTGTTATTGCTGTTCCCAGCTAACTTTAGTTTTGATTTTTGCATTGATCATTTTTTCTGGATTTTAGAAATCCTGTGCATTTTTGTTTATCTTCTTTATTTTGACCATCGAGTCAGTTTATTTTCTGATTTTAAAACCTACACTGTAAATATCCTGCACGTGATTTTTGGTGACTGAGGAAAAAATAAAAACAAAAACCAAGGGTTGCAACCGAATCCTGTTCCGCCTCCGCCTCCACTTGACTGCCTGCACGGTACCTTGTGACATTTTGGTGGCAGCGGTTTTGGGAACCAGTGCAAGAGAGGATGAGGCGCGGTTCGCTACAACAACCAGACGACAGGACGGAGATGACCATGCCAACCGAGAGGGGTGCATCCGCGGATGGAGCCAAGCCAGAGGGGGACGGCAGACGATCAGCGCAGCCATCCGACGACGACAGCAAGATGAGCCTGGAGGAGACGATGAGGCGCTTCATGCAGCAACAGCAGGCGCGGGACGAGCGGATGGAGAAGGAGCTGAGGGAGCAAGACCGGCGCTTCAATGCTCTGCGCCACCAGTTCAGCCAGTTGCAGACGTTTGTCAACACTGACCGACCAGCGCAAGAGCCACCACCACCACCACCACCGCCGCCGCCTAACCCACAGCTGCCCAGCCTACAGCCACCCAGCAGGCCTGCATCTGCTGCAGCATCAGCGTCGCTGCCCGACAACACCACTCCAGCGTCGTCACCACTGTATGACAGCGTGCCTTCCCGCCTTGAGACCAGGTCAGAGGTCTACAGCTCCACCCCACCACCCATGAAGATGTCAGCACCAAAGATGACCCCGTTCAGAGAGGATGAGGACATAGAGCACTACCTGACCACATATGAGAGGATCGCTATGGCCAGCGGGTGGCCGATCGACATGTGGGCGCTCTACCTTGTGCCTCTACTGACAGGCAAAGCACGTGCGGCCTATGTGGCCATGGATATTAAGGAAGCCTTGGACTATGTAAAAGTGAAGCAGGCTATCCTCAAGAAATTTGAAATTGACTCTGAAACGTACCGCCAGAGGTTTCGCGCTAAACAGGTGCTGGAGGGGGAGACGCCACGAGAGCTGGAAGCAAGACTCCGGGACCTCTTCCAGAAGTGGGCGCGTCCGAAGGAGCAGACCAAAGAGCAAGTGACTGAACTCATCATCCTTGAACAGTTCTTGTGGATGGTGCACCCCGAGATCCGGACCTGGATAAAGGAGCGCGACCCCAAGACGGCCACTGCAGCAGCAGAGCTGGCGGAGAACTACCTCTCTGCTCGACGTGGACGACGGGGCCTTCAACTGGGCTTTGTGGATTCTAGCTCTAGAAGAGAGCATGAAGACAAGAAGGACACTGGCCAAGCAGCACCTGGTAAGTCTGTGGGTGGTACCGGTAGTGCGTTCAGGAGAGATAGGCATACCAGGCACACACCAGCTGCACACACTACACCCAGACCCAGGGTAGTTTGCCATAATTGCCATCAGCCAGGTCACATCAGCCCAGAGTGCCCGTTACCCAAACACACCACATCTAGCCTGTGCTACACTCCTCAGCCCCATAGTTCTCTCCATACTAGGCCCGATAGAACATGTGTCACGATCCCTGTGCGGCTTGGGGGGAAGACGTGGGAGGCATTGTTAGACTCGGGGAGCAGTCAAACGTTTGTGCAGCGCAGATGTCTCGGTCCACAAACTCTGGCCAGTGAAAAGAAAGTGAAGGTCAGGTGCATACATGGAGATGTACGTGACTATGACATTGTTGATGTTACCCTGGAGATAGATGGTCAGGCTTACCTACTCAGTGTTGGTGTAATGGATGAGGCACCATACCCAGTGGTTATAGGTCAGGATGTCCCAGTGTTAGCAGAGCTCCTGCATAATAAGGACACCGATGCTACAGCCTTTATCACCACTAGAGCGCAGAGTAGGAAGCAGAATGATCTCTCCCAGGCGTTTGATGAATTGCCCTTTCCAGAACGGCGCGAAAAAGGAAAGAAAGGCAAAACTGAGCGTAAGCAATGCAAGGTCAGAGGCACGAAGATGGTGGAGGAGGTTCCCTGTCCCCCAGTGAGAGAGGAGGAGATAGTTGGACAAGACTTTGAAGCCATGCAGAGAGCAGACCCTACCTTGCAGCCCCTTTTCGAGAAGGCGATGACTGAAGAGCAGCTAGAGCAGTGCCTAAGAATGGGTAAAGAGGGCCACATTGTGAGAGATGGGAAACTGTACCGTGTCAGTGAAGATGGGGAGCAGTTGATACTTCCACAGTCACTGAGAGACACCGTTTTAAACATGGGGCATAGTGTACCGTGGGCGGGTCACCTGGGGCAGCAGAAAACCCTCAAAAGGATAGGCCAGAGATTTCATTGGCCAGGGTTCTACCAAAAAGTGATCGACTACTGTAAATCTTGCCCTGAGTGCCAGTTGACCTCCCAAGCCAGCAGGGGGACCAAAGCCCCACTCATAAGCCTCCCCATAGTTGACGTCCCATTCACCAGAATCGCCATGGACATCGTGGGCCCTTTAGAGAAAAGCAAGGGTGGGCATAGGTACATACTGGTCATCTGCGACTATGCGACCAGATACCCTGAAGCTTTCCCCTTACGCAACACCAAGGCTAGGCAGATAGCCAACTGCTTGATTCAGCTGTTTTCAAGGGTGGGGGTAGCTAAGGAGATACTCACTGACCAGGGGACCAATTTCACCTCCAGGTTCCTGCGTCAGGTGTATAGCCTCCTAGGTATCAAAGGTATCAGAACCACTCCGTACCACCCACAGACAGACGGCATGGTGGAGCGGTTTAACCAAACCCTCAAGGCCATGCTGCGCAAATTTGTGAATGACACAGGCTCGGACTGGGACCAGTGGCTTCCCTACCTGCTCTTTGCGTACCGGGAGGTACCCCAGGCCTCGACAGGCTACTCCCCCTTCGAACTCCTGTTCGGACGGCCAGTGAGGGGGCCCCTGGACGTGTTGCGGGAAGCCTGGGAAGGAACCCAGCAGAACCAGCCTGTGAACATTGTGAGCTATGTGCTACGCATGAGGGACAAACTGGACCAGCTCACCACCCTGGCTCATGACAACATGGCTAAGGCGCAGGCACAGCAGAAGTCATGGTATGACCGCAGTGCGCGTAGCCGATCCTTCGAGCCGGGGCAGAAGGTGATGTTGCTGTTGCCCTCGGCAGAGAGCAGTCTACTGGCCAAGTGGCAGGGCCCGTTCGAGGTCCTGAGGAAAATGGGGCCTGTCACCTACCAGATCTCCATGCCGGGACGCCGAAAGCCGCAGTAGGTCTTTCACATCAACCTGCTCAAGCTCTGGGTTCCGAGGGAGGAGGAGCCAGGACACCTGCTGTGGGCGCGGACCGTCGATGAGGACGAGGAGCTGCAGGAGCAGTACTTCCCCGTCGCCCAGGGGGAGCCGTCTCAGCCGGAGCTGGGGCATCTTCCACCACGCCGGCGATGGGAGCTACAGCGCTGCATTCCAGAGGGCCTCTTCCGGGAGGAGCCGGGGAGGACGACGTTGACTCAGCACGGCATCCGACTGACCTCTCCGGGGCCCATACGGCAGACCTGCTACCGGGTGCCGGCCAGACTGGTCCCAGTGCTGAAGGAGGAGGTCGAGTCCATGCTGAAGGCGGGGATCATCGTGAGGTCACACAGCGAGTGGTGCAGTCCGATCGTCTTGGTGCCCAAGAAGGACGGCAGTCTCCGATTCTGCGCCGACTTCCGGAAGCTGAACTCCATCTCAGCGTTCGACCCGTACCCCATGCCACGGGTGGACGACCTCATCGAGCGGCTGGGCAAGGCCAAGTTCCTGACCACCCTGGACCTGTGCAAGGGGTACTGGCAGGTTCCCCTCACGCCAGAGGCCCAGGAGATGACTGCATTCCGGGTACCATCCGGGTTGTTCCACTTCACCGTCATGCCCTTTGGGCTACACGGCGCCGCGGCCACCTTCCAGCGCCTCATGGACCAGGTGCTACGGGGGGCTGAGGACTACGCGGCTGCTTACATCGACGACGTGGTGGTCCACAGCTCCACGTGGGAGCAGCATGTGGCCCACCTGAGAGACGTCTTCGATCGCATTCACCAGGCTGGGCTGGTGATCAACGCTTCCAAGTGCCACATTGCCAAGCCTGAGGTGGCGTACTTGGGCTACACGCTTGGAGGGGGCGTGGTCAAGCCGCAGCTCGACAAGGTGGAGGCCATCCAGAACTGCCCGCCGCCGACCACCAAGAAGGGAGTGCGGTCCTTTCTGGGGCTGGTCGGGTGGTACCGACGGTTCATCCCGGACTTTTCCAGCCGGGCAGCCGTTTTGACAGACCTGACTCGCAAGAATGCGCCCAACAGGGTGCGCTGGACAGACGCTTGCGAGCAGGCTTTCCAGGAGTTGAAGGACTGCATGTGCCGGGGTCCGGTGCTGCAAAGTCCTGACTTTGATTTACCGTTCGTGGTCCAGACAGACGCCTCGGGTGTTGGCCTGGGGGCTGTCTTGCTCCAAGGCGTGGGCGACGACTGCAGGCCCGTGCAGTACATCAGCAGAAAGCTGTACCCCAGGGAAACCAGGTACTCCACGGTGGAGAAGGAGTGTTTGGCGGTAAAGTGGGCGCTAGACACTCTCCGCTACTACCTGGTGGGGAAAGACTTTACCTTGGAAACCGACCACAGAGCCCTGCAGTGGCTGCACACAATGAAGGACTCCAACGCCCGGGTCACACGGTGGCTCATGGCGATGCAACCTTACCGGTTCACGGTGAGGTACAGGCCTGGCAAGACCAACGTGACCTCTGACTTCCTGTCTCGTCCCGAGGACGAGGACGGTCAGTCTTAAGGGGGGGGGGTGTGATGCCGTGCCTGGCCAGCACGTCATCCCAGCGTCATCCCAGACGCTTTTGAACTTGACTGTCGCTCCAGCCCCTACACTTCCGCGTTTGGATTACCTCAAACTAAAAACGTTTTCTGGACTACGGTGCATAAGCACAAACATTTGGACATTGTGTTATGTTGTTGAGGGGGTGAGCAAGGGTGCACACTTCGCTACACTCACTGACAAACATTTCACACGCCGACATTGTTAACAACATTCCACGCACCACTACATACAAACAAACACTGCAACGCAACACAAGCCCACAGTTTTTCCCGACTGCTTCAAACAAGCCCTCGCGGCAAAAAGGTGTATTGTTTAGGAATGCAATCAAGTTTGTTTCATAACGCTAGGTGTTTGTTTTGTATGTGTAGCAAAATATTTTACTTACCGGCGCAGCAGCAGCATCTCGCTCGCCTAAAAGAGTACCCACTGGCAATGTGACATTTTTAAACTGTCTCTTCCTGCCGGGGCGCGTTCGCGGTGCCGAGCACCGCGCGTGCATTGTCTTTGGTTTATTCCGTTTGTTATTATTTTGCCTTTAACACATGTTTATGTTTTCATTTCGCGTTCAGTTCATGTATTTTGATTTCCGGTTTCAGTATATGTGCTTTGAGTTAGCCAATTATGTTGCATTACTGTATTTTGAGCATTTATGTTGATAAGTATTATTTCCCCCCTTTACTTATGGTTAAAGTGGTATGGTCCACTTGGGGGCGCGAGCGCCTAGGCTCTTTAAAATGGTTCTCTCTTCATTCTTCATGAGGCCATGGCTCTGGTAGCACCTGTGAAGGGTAGGCTTCGTATTCTCAGTGTATGAGACAATTTTTGCTTTGCAAGTTATTATTGCCATTTTTGCTATTGCTGTTCCCAGCTAACTTTAGTTTTGATTTTTGCATTGATCATTTTTTCTGGATTTTAGAAATCCTGTGCATTTTTGTTTATCTTCTTTATTTTGACCATCGAGTCAGTTTATTTTCTGTTTTTAACCTACACTGTAAATATCCTGCACGTGATTTTTGGTGACTGAGGAAAAAAATAAAAACAAAAACCAAGGGTTGCAACCGAATCCTGTTCCGCCTCCGCCTCCACTTGACTGCCTGCACGGTACCTTGTGACAGAGTGTGAGAGAGAGAGAGAGAGGGGGAGAGAGAGAGAGAGAGAGATGGAGCAGGGCTGGGAGAGAGAGAGAGAGAGAGAGAGAGATAGAGATACGCTAATCACAAGTACACAACACAACAAGTACGCTAATGTTACATTAATGTCCATTCTGATATTTATAATCCATAAATGTCCAGCAACACGTGTACATGTTTATCGTGTGTGATTGAAGCATTGTGTACTATAATGATCATGACTAACAGACTTACTTTACATTCACTCTAAAATTCACAATTAAAACATCTCTCCTGCATCAAATGTACTCTTCACAAGTGTTACGTTATTGGAGTAATGATTTGGAGTAATAATTTCATTAGGCAAGGCAAGGCAAGTTTATTTGTATAGCGCATTTCATTTTACACAGGTGCAACTCAATGTGCTTCACAAGATTAACAAATGCAAAAAAGAAAGGAGACATGGAAGAAAGAAGGAATTATATTAGAGTCAAAGAACATGTAAAAAAATAAGATACGGTCAAATGATAATAATAATAATAAAATAAACAAATATAATAAACATAACAAAATAAAAAAAGGTTGTTGCATTATGTAGGCCTTCATTAATCTTTGACACCAGTTACTAGACCAGGCACTAGACCCTGGCAGCACATCACCCCCATACTCAAGCAGCTTCATTATGTAGGCCTTCATTAATCTTTGACACCAGTTACAAAAGCAAAATGAGACACATTGAGTAAAACACCCATAGAGCCCTACACCAAACAAAAATCCCAAGTGTCCTTATGTTACATACATGTTCAGTCCAATACACAGGCCAGTCACAACCAGGCAAGCAAACTAAGCAGTTCCCTAGGGCCCCCACTTGAAAGGGGGGCCCTGGTAATACTTGGTTATGGACTTGTATTCAAATGACAGTGATGACAACTTTGTGAGTGAAGCAAAATCTACATAAATTCAATGGCCAAAAAAGTGCTACCAAAAATGCAGCGATACTGCTCAAAATCTATCTTGTAGGACTCCCTCCTCAACAGTTTGAAGAGAAAAAGGGGGCCCTCATGTCCCTCTTTGCCGAGGGTCCCCAAATACAGTGAAACGGCCCTGCCAATACATTTATTGTATTGTGTACTGTTATCATGATGACCAACATACTGACTTTACATTTACTATTCATAATTAAAATGACTTTCATGCTGTGTGCGTGCGTGCGTGCGTGCGTGCGTGCGTGCGTGCGTGCGTGCGTGCGTGCGTGCGTGCGTGCGTGCGTGCGTGCGTGTGTATTGAATGACCCACGGCAGCAGTTACCTGTAGGGTCCTCACAACAGCTTCACTGATGATTCACCACCTACCCAAAACCCGGGGTAGAGAGTGTGTGTGAATGTGGTGTGGACTCTGTGCAGGAGGGTCATTGTGTCTCCCCTGATGCTGTAGAAGGCCAGAGTTCCTGCCCTGTGATCCACATACACTCCTATTCTGGAGCTGGCCACTAGAGGGAGTTTAGTCTTTTCATTATTGTGCCAGAAATTGGAGTAGGAGCTACAGAGGTACAGGCTCCAGGACTGATCATTACGTCCAAACCTACACTCATTACCCTTTCCTTTCCTTCTGATGCTTTTATATGACACTGCTATACCAACAAACTCTCCACTCCACTCAACCTCCCAGGAGCAGCGTGCAGACACACCCTCTCTACACAGCACCTGAGGATAAAGATCAAATCTGTCTGGATGATCAGGATATGATGGGGCCCCACGTCTCCACTCCACCCTCCTGTTCCCCTCAGACAGATGGAGGTGTCTGTGTGCTGTGTTTGGATCCAGAGTGAAGTGACAGGAATCTGATGGAGGAGAAGGCAGGACACAAACAGGGTTTTATTTGTGTGTGTGTGTGTGTGTGTGTGTGTGTGTGTGTGTGTGTGTGTGTGTGTGTGTGTGTGTGTGTGTGTGTGTGTGTGTGTGTGTGTGTGTGTGTGTGTGTGTGTGTGTGTGTGTGTGAGAGAGAGAGAGTGAGTGTATGTGTGTGAATGACAGAGAGAGGGAGTGCCATATGCCTGTGTGTGTGTGTGTGTGTGTGTGTGAGAGAGAGAGGGAGTGCCATATGCCTGTGCATGTGTGTGTGTGTGTGAGAGTGAGAGAGTGAGTGAGAGAGAGAGGAGGGGGGGTGTGGGGGGGGGCAGTGATCCACATACACTCCTATTCTAGAGCTGGCCACTAGAGGGAGTTTAGTCTCTTAGTGCAGTGTTTCCCAACCACTGTGCCGCGGCACACTAGTGTGCCGTGAGAGATCATCAGGTGTGCCGTGGAAAATGCTCGTTTTCAAAAAAAAAGAGAGAGAGAAAAAACGAATTCATTATTATCAGCAAATAATGCCTATATGTCATTATGTAGTGTCTGCTGTTGACTGGCGTCCTAATCATGTAATAATTCCTTATCACTAGGTGGCAGCAGGTAGCGAATTGCATTGTAGTAGCTATCAAAAGAAGGCAAATGCTGTGAGCTCGAGTCAATACAAAGAGAGTTACATTTCATTTGAATTTAGGACTACCGGTACTTGTACATGGGATGCAACGGCACCGATTCCATTGTGCTTGGTATGTAAACTTAACACCCTTCACAAAACAAGAGTGCAGACTATTGTGTTGGCCTGCGCAAGCAAACAGAGAACCAAGCAACATTTATGAGGGGAAAAAAGGTAAACGAGAGAGCCCTTAAAGCTAGCTACCATGTAGCTGAACTTGTAGCTAAATCAGAAAAGTCACAAAGTGGCAGAGAGGCTGATATTACCTGCCTGCAAAGCCATTGTAAATGAGATGCTTGGACCTTAAGCGGAAATAGCCAAAGTCCCACTCTCAAATAACAATTTCCAGACATTGATGACATGTCTGCTGACATCGAGGGTGGTTTTGGAAAAGATCCATATCCGTGAGAAATTTGCGTTGCAACTTGACGAGGCTGATAGTGGACACGCGCAACTCCTGGCCAATGTGCGTTTTGTGGATGGAGACGCAATCAGAGAAAACGTTCTATTTTGCAAGGTATTGAACAGAGATTGATATTAAACATGCATATTCATATTGTAACAGTGAAATCTTTCCTAAATATCGTTGCTACTGTCAGAATAAGAATTATTTTCTGTATTCCTGCAAATAGAATGCTTTTTGGACAGAATAACAATTTGTAAATAGTAGGCCTAGGCCTACTTTGAAGTTTATAGCTTCCTTAGGAAGTGGACATCTTAACTCATTGGCTGCCTTGGCCGTCGAATGACGTCATTTCAAATAGTGACGCCCCCTACCTTCGACGTCGTTCGCCGACAATTGCGTTTTTTTACAGCCAGGCCTCGAGGACGGTCTGACCTATCTTCTGTATGAATTTCAAGCCTCTAGGCATTTTCTAACTGTTCCTGTAGGTGGCAGAAGTGTCCTTAGGAACAGTCAAGGCAGGGCTTTAGCTCAGAGCAAGATGAAATGTCAAGACAAAAACACCCCTTTTTTACTATTATAATATAATCTCAAAAGTAGCATAGCAAAATCATTTTTGAAAGTAAAGCACCTGTGACAGTAGTCTACTTTCTTGCCCTCTGATTTTAACACAGGTAGGCTACTGATTTTAGTGTCAGAGCCTGACCAAAAAAAAACCTTCCTCTCATGACCAAAATACAATCCCCTGTTGCTATCTAGCTAGAAGGCATTGTAGCTAACTTGCCCAAAATACACCATGAGATGATCTGTGTGACAACCTTTCATTTTGGATAATGTGATCAGCCTACACAACATCAGGATGTTGCTTACAAAATATCATCTAACAGGAGAATGCACGGGACTAGTGGTGATGTGTCCCAACTGTAACTTGGGTATAAAGTTTGCTACGCTAGCTAGCTAGCTAGCACGAAATCGCTAACAACTTACAACTAAGCCTAAATAAAGGAGCCTTGGTAAGTCAACTATTTTTTACTCAATCCACAGTTATTTTTATGGATCTGTATAGTATGATCAGCTTACTGTATCATCAAAAAAGACAGGGGGGTTGCAGATTCTTGGAACAGAGTAGCCTTTGTGTCTGGTCAGATGCATTCGGCTCACATTAGAAAGCATTGCACTTAGCCTCAGACCAGCTAGCATTCACCACTCCAATCGGCTTGTGAAATGTTGGATGTGTGATCAGTACTTTATCAAAAGAAAATTCATTGAACAATATATGACAAGATCACTATAGCAGAACCATGATGACAGTAATCATCAATCTGCAAATTGTCCGCTCTGCCAAAGAAGCTGCAGTAAGCTACGCTAAGCGGTGCTGCCTGCCTACCTGCCTCCCTCCCCACAAGACACAACACGGTACTATTTCTGGAGGAAATAAACCAGCTGTGATTCGTTCTCCAACGAGGGGAGAGAGAGAGGGAGAGGGAGAGGTAGGGAGTTACCGGAGTTAGGGGCAACTGCTGTCATGATCCATGCTGCGCGCCAGCAACTAAACCAAAACACCCTTGTTTTCGAGTCCCCCCGTTATATTTCAGTATATTAGGTTGAAAAGGTCATACAAATGATCTTTTTGTTCAGGCTACAGATGACAGAAGACTGTGTAATAGCAGCTGATAGGTTTGGAGTGGTTAGGACGATGCCATTACGGGCAAAAACGTTTGCAGTTATAGTTCTACTTCAAATGGCGTTTTCTCAGCTTTTTGGCTAGAAAGCAGCATTTTGGCGAATTCCACTTAATTTCAACAGATGATTATGAAAGAACGGAAAGGGGTAGAGAGACACCGTTTTTTTCTGATGACAGATGAGCGTCTAATCTGTGTTTTGATAGGTATGGTGTTGACATAGACACAGAACTCAATTTTCTGTGAGCCTCCAAAAAACACCCAAAATGCTGAAAAATGGCTGGCACTCCGAGGTACTCTTTTATGAAAATGGCTGGCAGCCAATGAGTTAAGTCACTTTTTATTTGAAAGAGGAAATGTAAAAGATGATAAGAAAAAACACATTTTTGTGTTTATTTGATTGCTATTCAAGACACTTTTGAATGATTATATTATTAGGTGGCTACTATAATTTGTTTTCATTATTTTATCATTTTTGGTTGGTGGTGTGCCGCGAGATTTTTTGAAGGGGAAAAGTGTGCCCTGGCTCAAAAAAGGTTGGGAAACACTGCTCTTAGTGTGTCTGCAAGAGGAGCTGGAGAAGTGCAGCATCCAGGACACAGTGTGTGTGTGTGTGTGTGTGTGTGTGTGTGTGTGTGTGTGTGTGTGTGTGTGTGTGTGTGTGTGTGTGTGTGTGTGTGTGTGTGTGTGTGTGTGTGTGTGTGTGTGTGTGTGTGTGTGTGTGTGTGTGTGTGTGTCCAACTCACACTTTAAGAAGTCCTCTCTGGTAACTGGTTCAGCAGTAAGAGCCTGGCCATCAGACACTGAAACAGAAAACATCACATTGGTCTAAACATGAACACAATATGCTCCACATTCAATCAGAGCAGTGGAGATCACATGACACAAAGTGACACACACACACACACACACACACACACACACACACACACACACACACACACACACACACACACACACACACACACACACACACACACACACACACACACACACACACTCCTCATCCCCATCTCCGTAGTTAGGGCAGCATCTCCTGTGAAACAGACAGGTAAAGATGGGGGTGCACTCTGTACGGCCCTTTATTTGTGGAGTGTGGATTTAATACTGCACTCGTGAGGTGATTACTGCCAGTGCTGCTGACAGCTTCTGCAGGGCCCAGAACAAAGTCATCTGAAAGGACCCCTGCCCAACACATACAATGTAATGGGGACCCAATTCTGGGCCCCCTATCTGCCAGGGACAACATACCCGCTTGTAGACTTGATGTAAAATCAATGTGAACTCGACAAAACGTCTGAATTATTCATGCTACCTTCTAGAAAGGTTTCTGTCCCATGGACTGAGCAATGGAATAACACAGTGGTTCTTAACCTGGGGTGCTGGCACCCCTTGGGGATGCACTAGAGCAGGGTTTCCCAAACTGGGGTGCGTGCACCCCTGGGGGTGCGCGGCCTGCCATAAGGGGGTGCGTGAGCTGAATAGAGCAATGGTGGATATGTGTGTTTTTTATCCAGTATTAATGAACATTACGTTTTTAATTATATAATGAATTGTATGCTGGAATGGTCCATCTGAAATGTAGTTTAACTCCTAGACTATTGGAAATGAGGATTCCCTAAAATGACTGTGTATAATGTGCAGTGAATGCGCAGTGAATCCATACTTGTGTGGCCATCAGCACACCAAAATATTCGCTTAGGGGGTGCGCGAACCACATTGAAATGTACAAGGGGGTGCGCAGGGGAAAAAGTTTGGGAACCGCTGCACTAGAGAATACAGGGGGTCAGTGGAATTTTGTTTGTGTTGAGGTTGTGACAAAAATTATGCTTGCGAACATTATAAGCTAGTTAAATTAGGCCAAATCAGGACCTAATTGAAACATGTTTTGGTCCCCATGTAAAGTTATTAAGGTAGGCTATTGATTCATTTCTTGAACAACAATCATTGTAAAGAATCACTTAAATCATTTTTTAGTCCATATACACGTGTAGAAGTTTGGGTTAGGGGTGTGACTTGTCTTGGGCACAGGTAAGGGGGTGCTATAAGAAAAAAGGTTAAGAACCACTGGAATAACAAACTACATGTAAAAATGGTAATGAAAGCTCTGCAATAGATAACAGTGTCAAACAATGGTGAATGATTGTAATGACTGTATTTTGTGTTTTTTTTTCTGGCTATAGTATGGCTGACTGGTAGTGTTCATACACCACTATGCAATGTGTGTTGACTGAAAGCCGAGTTTGCTTTTGTTGAATATGTGAAACATTTTGTCGCTGTTGGAGCCTTTTGCACACAAAATGTTTCATTTGGACAATCTGTGTCACTGGTTATAATTGTGCGTTAACTGCTATGAAAATGTGTTTGTTTTTTGCAGTGGCTGCTGCTGTCAAAGCGTTCAGGAAAAACAGTAGTCTCTCTGTGCTGGCTCCCAGTAAGCTTCAGAACATGTCCAGGTTCTTCTGATTTTTTTGTTATTTTATTGATTACTGATCACTACAGCACCAAATACTTAAGGACTGATATAATTCATTTTTTGATATTGTTGCCACTTCAACTCAACTTGTGAATTGGGATTTCTCATGACTGTTCTGTGCTTTTTCAATTTCCGTTAATCACAGCAACTTTACCAAAAATAGACAACTTTGAATACCTGGCAAAGCAGTGGAAGAAAGTGTGTTCTTTTCTCTCCGTGATGCTGCTAGATATCTGACGTTGCATAACATCAACAGAAAATACGAAGCTGTGGTGACTGATTGAAATTGCAACACTGTTGAAGAAAGTGTGCTCTGTTCATAATAGGGCAAATCCTGAAGATCAGATAATTAACCTGAATAAGTGTGTGTGTGTGTGTGTGTGTGTGTGTGTGTGTGTGTGTGTGTGTGTGTGTGTGTGTGTGTGTGTGTGTGTGTGTGTGTGTGTGTGTGTGTGTGTGTGTGTGCGTGCGTGCTTAGCATGTTAAAACATTCATGTTGAAATTAACAGTTGTGGAGGCCGTTAGAGGTCCTCAGTATTGACTTACTGTCTGGTTGCAGGCGTTCCTTACTGTTTATTCTTCTGACTGGGAGTTCAGGATCAGTATCTGCAGACCAACACAGAGACACACATTCATCCACATGCATCTGACATCCAATGGCTTGGGAGGCCTGGGCATCATTGGGTACAAATAATGACACATAACTAACTGCCCCGACGGGGGGGATGTGTACGTTGCATCCCCCCCACTTTCACTGGAAGGCCATTCCATCCCCCTCACTTTTGCCCACTAAACATCACTAAAATAAATAACCATTTCAAATAAAATAGGCATATCACACGTTCTCCTGTCAAAGTAGGGATATTGAAAATGTTTGCTTTCGTTGTATCACTCTGTTTTCACTGTAGCCTTTTCCAGCGCAACAGTTGTGTCAATATTAGGCTACTACAGCTGTTTGAGAGCGTACTGGCGGCGGTGCTGACAGAGCACGCGGGCACAGCTTTTCATGCTGCATGCACGATGGGGGGGAAATGATACAATCGGTCAGAATTCCATAGCTTGCAAGTTGCTAATCAGCAAGAGATCATTCACAAGCGACTGGTAGCAAAGACAGCTCCCCAAAACTCCCGGCAGAATATAGACATGCAAGACATTGGTGATGGCAGAACATAACCTAACTTTAATTTAATGTCTTTAAAGTGCAATAGAAATTGTATTTTCGCCGAATGAGACGCCAATCTGGAAGAAAAGCATGAATAGAAGCTATGAACTCAGGTAGGAACATTTCCCCTCCTTAATCATGCCCACGCGCCGTGCAAGAAGTCTACCGCTAGCCTATTCGTCTGATGTATCATTCATGTTTACCGTTGTGGCTTTCTACGACTACGAGCATTACATTTTACTTTTCAACATCAAGCAAGAGCCAGTTTTCAGCTCATGTAAACTTCTGGTGAATAGCCTATGAAAAGAGGTTGTCTGACTGTGGTAAATTTAAAGTAAACAACCTTCATTCATTTTGTTGTTGCTCATTTGTTGCTAATGTCTGAGTTGCACATTACGCTGTGTTATGCTATGTTTACGCCAATGTGTTCGCGGCAACGCAACGCAGTTTGGTTGTTGCAAGCTGTGCTGTGGAATGTGCTGCTATGCTACATATTGGAAGGTCATCTCACTCATCTGTAGGCTATGTGTTTTCGCGTTTGAATTCGGGATTGCGCTCAGTGGACTCAGAGCCTGTTTGCGTTTGCTCGGATACGCAGTGGAGGTGAGACACCACGCCTGTCTGCCCAGCCATGAGACTAGTTCTAGATAGAGTTCTCAACGGGCCTGAAAATGTCAACCCAACCCTACCCGGCCCGTGGCTTTTAAAGCCCGAGCCCGATGTTACCCGACACATCACTGGAATTATCTAACCGAACCCGGCCCGAAGCCCGAAGTCGGGGGTCAGTTTCCCCACGTTATCCTATGGAGAATGACGGGTTGTGGTAGGTCTTTAAGGGCACTTAAGTGCTGTAAATTGCATAATCCACTTAAAAACCTAGTGAAAAGATATTTTCCACAATAGAAACATTGAAATGGGGAAACTTACATTCTTGCTATTTAAGCAGAATCATCCACAGCGCGATTTCAATAACCGCCTCGTGCTTCACCGCAACAACAATTTATCCACCTTTTTATTGACTTCTAAATGTAGGCTTACTACATTTCCATCCCGAGTAAGCCTATCTGATTAAATGTAGGCTACGTGAAGTTGCCCCTCCCTCGTTTGTTCATATGCGCGGATGAGATGGAAAGCCTGGCTGTGCCAAACATTGTTTAAAAGTTTCATAAAATGTTGGTCTAAATACTAATTTCTAGTGGCACCTGGGCTACGGTTGGTGCATTGATCAGCCATATAGCAAAAAAGACATAGCCGAGGTGAGAGGATGAGATCTTCCTCGGCTGGCGAGCGCTCCGCATGTGTGTGCGCGCGGTTCCTCCCCTCCCAAGACCCGACAGTTACTTATAAGTCAATTTGAGCACGAAAACAGCAAAGACAAGGTGATATTTCATTCAAACAGGGCCTACACGCTCCAAATAAAACATTGGCTGGGGGGATTTTCAACCAGACCGCAGCACGAGCAGACAGTCAGTGTGAAAAGCCAAGTCGGGGAAAATCGCCGTCTTTGCTGCCGCTCGCTTATAGGCTAAGTGCATGATCTTGAAATAGTGAAGTGGCATATCGCAACAGCACATGCGGATTAGCCAAATTATATGCAACAAAGTCGCCAACAAAGCGTGGATGTATGTTTAATACGCATATGCCAACGTTGTGTGAATACGGGGAAAGGATAGCCTAATTGGAAAGCCACTGTCCTTTCCATAGTAGAAGACCGCTTCGGTTTCGTTTCACCTCATGGGGAAAGCATCCATGCACTACATTTGCTGTAGCCTATAAACATAAAGTTAGCGATCAAACTAAAAAAATATTGGTTGTTGTCATTACAGCATTTAATAGGCTACTATGGCTGTTGTTTAAAATAGCCATTGGATTGCCAACCGTCCCTTGTATTAAGAAACAAAAGTATGGTTCCATGAGCTGACATGGGACTCAATGTCGTTATAATTGCATCGAAGATTTTTTTCTCCCGTTTTTATTCGTTATGTAATTGTAGCCAATGTAGTTTTTCTGTGCGTTATGGGACCTCTGTCCAACTCATCATCGCTGTGATGTCATGTTTTGCGTCCCGGTACCTTGTGATTTACAAATTAAGAACTGCGCAACGTTGCATGCAGCAGCCTGCCAGATCTTCGTTACGCAGGCCTACATAGGCTATATTTAGATAGATAGGCCTAGCTTTACTGACCCATCAAGGGGAAATTCGCCATGATTCACGGTAAACAGCAGAACTTACTTTTTTTTTTTTTCACTGGGCGGAAAAGACTGAGCCCGCGGACCGAACCGACCCGAGCCATATGCTTATATTTTCCACCCGAACCCGGCCCGAACCCACGGGGCCCGTCGGGTTTGTCGGGCTGACCCGACCCGTTGAGAACTCTGGTTCTAGAGTTGTGAGAGAGTGACACTGATCTGCGCACATACCGTCACAGCATTATTCAGACAATACTCGAGCTTGCAAACTGACAAGGGCTGGTCATGCTGCAACATCTTTTTTTTGCCTACAATTTTGTTCATTGATAAGACTTTTTTCCGGTGTTCTGTGTATCATTTCCATAGGACTATTAAAAATAAGTTACATAGGCCTACTGTAGGAGTGCAGATCTGCTCTTTAATCAATAATAGTTTTCAAACTGGTGCAGTGAAGTGTTTTTCAGCCAAGTTGCAAGTGTGTTGCCTGCGTGCGTATTAGGCTATAGCCTTCATTTAATATCACAACTTACAACAACCATCACATTAGGCTTAGTAAATATTTGCTTTGTAGCAACACAGTATATGGCAACATTCACTATGGCATTAGAATGGATGAAACAGATAAATGATCGACTCGTTGAGGGGCTGGTTGATTTTGGGGGCAGATATTTGACTCTTGGGTTGACAAGTTAATTTCCAGTGTGTTTGAGTGTATGTGAGACAGAGTGTTTACCAAATGAAAGCAAAACTTGGTGCAAGGCAAGCCCAGCAGAGAATTTAGTCATGGATAATGATTGCTTTCCAGAGAGTTTGGTTTTTGAATCATATAGCTGTGATACATACAATTTACTGTGATGCTGCATATAAACCAGTATATGATGTACTTGCAAGAGCAATTTGTGTCTGTACAAATACATTATGGTATATACGAAGGCCTAGGCATATTGAAATTGGCGCGCGGGGCGGGGGGGATTGGGGGCTATATTTCATCTGAGAACACCCCCACTTTTTGAAAGCTGGATACACCCCTGACTGCATGAAGTTATAGTCTAATGTAGTAGATAATATTCATCCAGCTCACATCCATCTGTAATCTGTGTCTTTTAGTTCACAAAGACAAGAATGTCCACGTGTGTTGTTGTCTAAATGCCAAGTGTGTTATTGGCTCGGTGTGTGTGTGTGTGTGTGTGTGTGTGTGTGTGCAGGCGCGGAGTGGCCATCGGGAGATCGGGGACTTGTCCCGGTGGGCCGCGGCCGCGAAATATTTTACAACGGCCGTATTGTGTTCTCAGCCGGCCCCAAAGTGTTTGGCCGCATTGCATGCACAGTTGGCCCAGCGTCGGAACTAATGTGAACTAGCTACAAAACTATTCTCACTTGCTTAGTTGTTGACTCAACAGTATATATGGGTAGATGACGTGACGTGTAAATTTTGCTGTCGCAGGCTCTTAAAATTAAGTAAATTCATGCTTTCAAAATTGTCAATGCTTTAAATGATTAAACTAATGTCGTTGTTGTGAAAAAGTAATGTGTAATAAATCCAGAGCTTAAATAAGTATACTTAATTTTGAGTCAAATGTCACATTTGTCCTATGGTGTGACTGAGGCAAGCCTGGTTCTCCATATTAAAACATTTTTAAATAAATAATCAATGCTCAGTCATTTGTCTTAACAACCCTGGCATGTTTTTCAAGGTGTCTATTTTAGCAAGTGGCAATGCTTAATTTTTTTCCTGTTTTTCTGAGACCGTATGGACTTGTGAAACTTTGTCGCAGAAAATAATGTCCTGTGGTGTGATCATTTTTTTGGTTAATTCTGTGGATAATTATCTATTGTTGAAGCTCCAGCGGTACATAAATTGTGACTTTAGACCCTTAAGAAGCCAATGGCAAGGGTGGATTTTAGATTTTTCTCTCAGAGTTCTTCAGTCAATCAATTATGTTTTGCTACCACAAGATGTATTAGTTTTGTAGTCCTTTGGTGTGACAGCCATAAAATACATTTTGACAATAGTGTATATTTTTCACATTTTTTTCTTATGTAGATGTATGAAAATGCATCTTACTAAAGGTGAAATTGTATTTCAGTTGGCAACAACATGGCTTTAAATTAACTCAAAAGCTCAAAAGTCCTATGGTGTGATGGTAAAAGTCCTATGGTGTGATGGTAAAAGTCCTATGGTGTGACACTTTGGAGTATCACACCAAAGGACAAACAGGTCACACCAAGGGACTAGATATTTGAGAAATAGCTTTTAAAACAACTGGTAGTAAATATTTTTTTTGTTTTGTTGTTTGACTAGATAAATATTGTGTATTCAAATTACTTATTCCTTTATTGGCCTTTGGAATTTATACTTTGATGCATTGTTGATGAATATTTGCTGTTGATTTTAGATACTGTCAAATGATATAAAATGTCATTAATGGTGCTTTGAAACCATAAAATATAACGTAACAGTGAAGGAAAGATCAGTGAGAGAGTATATAGAGGAGTATAGATGAATAAAGTATGCTGCGGAGAGCTCAATATACAGCATAAATGTGCTGTCCAGCTTGAGATACCAAACAGGCACTGGCCACTACACACTACAGGTTCAATGGTGTGACAGTCATAGCATACCTACAAAAGTGTGATGGTCATGCCAAGGTCACCCTTCAGTATGAGCCTTATGAGCTCTGCAGGTTACATTCAATGACCGCATGGCTGTCATTAAGAGTTACGATAGGCTGATAATCGACGATTCAAAGACTTATAAGTGTAAAGTGTAGGTCCATATTGACTACAACATTATATTATGATCAAAAGACAAAATAATCATGTTGATATATTTGTTTCTGGCTCAGTTTTGCATTTCTGTCCTTTAGCGTGACATGAATGTCCTACGGTGTGACATGTTTTAAACGCTCAAATATTTGTTTGAGCTAAACAATATGTTTGATAAACACTGAATATTGCATTAGGGAAGAACAAATTATCGTCCCTGAAAAGTTAGTATGAATTCGGACAATTTTGAACATTTAAAAGAAAGATATCCCTGTTTTTCCTCGAGGGTTTCTAATAATCTCACTTCTAATGGGGAAAAAAATACTTAAATGGTAATTTCTCATTAAATTAAGACTTTAAAAAATTGCAATAAATATGAAGAGTATAACAATGTTCATAAAACTCCATCAAGCCATTTCTACATTACTTAATATATTTATTTCTTAACGTCACACCAAAGGACATATTTTCAGCAAATTGCTTTATCAACGTAAATAAATAATCAATGAATAGACCAACATTGTGACCACTTGGATTTTTTGAAAGATTAATTGCTGCACTACGTAGACATATACTTTTTTCCCTCATAAACAATGTTTTGTGAAAAAAATGTTTTTTGCTGCCTATCCGTCATCTACCCACATACGTTTACCCAACCGCAATACCTCAGTGACGGTGTCAAACACTAAATTGGCCACACCCCTTCTCTACTGATAATGTTCATACACCGTAGATCGCGGAAGTTTACTAGATCTTAGTAACATAGTTTCGTTTTCAGTATTTCAAGAACCTGTGATATTTAGATTGGTTACCAAGGAACGGAAATATTAGTCAGTTGTGATTTATTTTCCGATTTCCACATGACTGTTACAGTTTACAGTCTGCCACTCCAGATTCTCTTGTTCTGTGGTTATTGACTTGGGTTACGAACATACTCCACCAAGTGGTAAGGAAGTGAACTGCAGCTAAGCAGGAAAATACGTTGTACATGTTTTGATGGCATTGGTTTGTTAGAACTAGAGGTATATCTCATTACAGTCGAAATAATGGTATATCAAACATACATTTATATATGGCACATTTAGGATGTAGCCTATGTAATGTCTGAAGAAATGGAACAAAATAATTACCACACAAGAAGATTCTGATGTGAGCAGTGCTGGGTGTGTAGCCTAAACTGTGGATTAAAATGTAATAGCAAGAAACAAAGACATTTGCTGCGACGAAGACAGCGTTTTAAGGTAGGCCTACACCGTTTGGTTATACATTTTGTTGACTTATGGTTGTGCTTTGAAGTAGCTAGGTTTGGCTTATTTGCTGCATGGTGGGTTTATTGCACAATGTAGACAGACTTTTTGTAAACTATAGGCTACTATACTATATTTTGTAAGCCTACTCTTCTAAAACTCAAAACTTTGTGCCCATGCTCATCCTGTCTTCCTTAAACGATATTTCAATTTCAAACTGTCAAAATGACAGTGGAGTGCACATTTGCATGGAACAGTAGTGTGATGTAGCCTAACCTAGTAGGCCTATGAATGCTTTGGACTGTGATGATGGCTCCAGTGGTGTAGTCTACTTTTTGAAGTGGGTATACTGTATATTTGAGCATTTTTTTATGTGTACTGTATACATTTGTGCTATTGTAAATAATGGATCAATCCATTTTAAGTGGGTATACTGCAATCCCTGACATTTTGAAATGGGTGCGTATACCTGCGTTTTACATAGACTACACCACTGGCTGTGCATTTCATCAAGGTGTAGGCTAAATTCTCCAATTCAGGTTGATATTTTGACTACACTAATGTTCACATGTAGTACGACTGCAGATTTCGTGGCTTTTGTCTTTTTGGTTAGGAAACCATGTTGTTCGCTTTGTTATTTTTTTATTTTTTTATTTTTTTTTTTAAAGAGGGCCGCCAAGGGGAAAATTCTCCCGGTGGGAAAAGGTGGGCCACTCCGCCCCTGTGTGTGTGTGTGTGTGTGTGAGTGTGAGTGTAAGTGTGAGAGAGAGACTCACATTCTATGTCCGAAGTGATTTGTTCCTTAGTTGCTGTTTTGAGATAAAGAACAACATAGAGCATTGTCAGGAGTTACATGAAATATATAGCTGTTGGATAACTTGTTGAATGTGATTTCATGACCAACCTGCTGCTGATATCTTGACTAGTTCCTGCTTGAAGATTGAATCTAGTTTCTCCTCCACCTGCATCTTCAGTGCAGACACAGATTTCTTCAGGGGCTCAAAGAAGTGGCTTTGGCTGAAGGTCCTTCTGGTCACAGCAGTGCATGGATCACCAGCGATGGACACCATGTTCTGCACAGAGAGCATAAAACTTGGAAATTGGGTAAGGGATAATGTATTGTCCACAGGTTTTGTTTCGCCCTTGAGGTAATATTCTCCTGATAGTCTTCTGTAGACAAAATACAGTATTATCTGTCTGTGTACAAATAATTTATCATAAACTGTTTCTTTTTTTGCCATTTCAAAGCTTGCACCCAGAAAAAACAGTTGTTGGAGTGTTCATGATTCAAAATGTTCTCAATTAAGAATTAACAGTTAAATAATTGAGTATTCATAAATAATGTATGGGTAACTACAGTATGTGGACATCTGATGTCACCATCGTGTCACCAGCTAAAGGGAAGTGATAAAAATCAACATTATATTTGAAAAGTATCAAGGTGTTGTTTACCTTGAGAAAGTAAATGGGATCCTGTGTCTGCGAAAGCTGCTTCATCTCAGCATCTGTCCTCTTCAGCTCAGCAATCTCCTGCTCCAGTCGCTTCAGGAGTCCTTCAGCTCGACTCACCTCAGCCTTCTCCTGAGCTCTGATCAACTCTGTCACCTCAGAGCACCTTCTCTCAACGGAGCGGATCATCTCAGCAAACATCCTCTCACTCTCCTCCACTGCTGTCTGTGCACCAGACTGATAGGACACACACACACACACACACACACACACACACACACACACACACACACACACACACACACACACACACACACACACACACACACACACACACACACACACACACACACACACGCGCACACACACGCACACACACACAAAAACACACACACACACACACACACACACACACACACTGGAACATTGACAATGCAGTTTTAAAATGACACTAAATGTCCATGTTTGTTTGTGAAGTTTGTTTGCCAAACAGTATTAGAGCCATGCTTGTGTCAGAGCTCATCATAGCTACAATCTCACTGCATGACTAGAAACCTGCTGCAGATTGTCTTCTCCTCTGGTCAGTTCTCACCTTGAGAGTCTCCACAGCCTTCCTCAGCTCCTGCAGCTCCTTCTCCTTCAACTGCATTATCTGCTGGCATCTCCTCTGGCTCTGCCCCAACCCCTCCTGGAACATCAGGATTCAACAACGTGCACAATGAGAAACCCATCGCTTGGCACATCCATGTCAATCACACCATGTCTGATGCCAGCCATGGCCTAGTGTTTAGAGAGTTGGTCTTTCAATCTAGGGGTTGCCGGTTCGAATCCCCCCTGACCTCTCCCTACATCTCCATCCATGGCTGAAGTGCCCTTAAGCAAAGCACCTAACCCCACATTGCTACAGGGACTGTAACCAATACACTGAAAAATAATAGTTGTATGTCGCTTTGAGTAAATGAAAGCGTCAGTTAAGCGCAATGTAATGTAATGTAGTAATCTGCTGATATCCATATTTTCTTTTTACATAATTTGAATGCATTGCATGGCTTCTTTGTAATCTAAGTCCTGGATATGTACATGTTATACAGGGCCAGATAAAGGGTGACTGCTTAAATTATTCACACAAAGCTCCTGCTGTTAAAGTTGCTCTGAAAAGGACATTGTTGATGCCAGAGCACATTCTGAAGGGCATTTTACCCTGACATTCTTGCACATGTTGAAAACTTAGACCTAATTTTACTTTGTTTTTGTAATTGACCCGTTCAGAATCGACATGAGACAGAATCATGAATGCATGCGCATCGTTGACTCAAACACACCAGAGATATTTTAAGGGTATTACGGGAGACTCCGCTCTTCTGTGTGGTACTGCAATCTAGGGGGAGTGCAGACTCCGTTCAGAATAAATGGGCTGCGCTCTCTCGACAGCGGCCACTAGGTGAACTGCAGGCATGGGTAAAATAGGGAGTGGGTAGGCTGTATGTAAAACTGGCTGTGAACACACACACGAACAGACAGTGCAGACCCTAAAGAGAAAAAAACCTGCCGTTCTGAAGCGTGTACGTTGATTACAACAACAAAAAAAGATTCCGAAAAGTACACTTGTTATGCTATTTTGAGAGGGAGGAGGCTGTTCCAGAAGCATAGGAAATGTTTGTTGCTACAAGACTGACTGGACTGAGGACATTGTCAGGAATGCCCAAGTCTGTGGTGCCTGAAGTTAGCATGGCCATCCGTTATCTTATTTTGGAAAAAACACCTGTCGAGTTTCTGTAGGCCTACAAGTGAACGGTGCATCGTCGATTCTGCTACAACGATGCGCACACAGCCAAATTACGTCATATCTGTTTACAAACTCTAAAGGGATCAATACACATTACACATAAATTCGGAAAACTGACATTCTGTTGGGAACATTTTAAATGTTTACAAAACTACTATTTTTATGTATTTAACCCTAAAGCGACCAACTGGGGTCATTTATGACCCCGGGCACATATTTTCATACACCATTTCTGCAATTTTCATCAGAAAAACTTGTCCTTCTAGGAGTTTGTCAATACATATGTTGTGCATGTTGTGAGATTTGGACCATCTATATAGGATTTATAATCAAAACACCTCTGGGGTCATTTATGACCCCGAGAGGATCCATGAGATACTCAACATTATAATGTCCATTGTTGTTGAAATTTTCAAACTCGGTTTTGTATTTTGTGTCTTGGGGCATTCCATGGTCAACAGACCTGAAATATTCATAATATAAACATTTATAGTATTAAAATATAATGTATTATATAAATAAATAGGGCACCCCTGCGATAGCCAACGAAGCATATTGTGAGGGCACCCAGGTAGCATTTCCTCTGTTATTGGTTCATATTTGTGTATTTAATGGCACAGTGGTCCTAGACACATGATGTGAATATGAAATGGAAGTCATCCTGATGAACAAAGAGGGAGGAAACAAGTCATCAGTGTAGAAATCAATGGCGTTTTTAGAATTTTCCTTATTATATGGCTATACAAAGGCTGAAGTATCAGTTGAATATTTTTTTTGCTCTAATACATATGGAAGACACCTTTTCACAGCTACAATGTCCAGAAAATGTTTCAGAGAGTTTTTGAGTGTGCATAAGGTTATATGTTTGAGACATGGTTTTGTCTATGTAAATTACCATATTCTCTGATCTTGTGATTTCATGAACCCAGAAATGTTGAGTACCCTAATTTTTTATTGAAGAAATATCATCTATGGGCCTAATGGATAGAATTTAGCTTGGTTTCCCAAAGTTTCACTTTGAGCAATTTCCATAATTAGCATAAATATACTGTATTATTATGGTAAGACTACTACAAGTGAATAGGCTAAAACATGTAAATGATAGATATCACCATGAAACTTTCTCAGTTGATTACTGATGATGAGAGAAGAAAAAAATGTATTGGATGTTTTTTGTATTTTGATGTTTACATATGCAAATGAGGGCATACATCATATTTAGCATATACGTATGTAAGTTTGACCAATTTTTAGCAAAACAATAAAATGTTCAAATTCACATTTTTTTGCTTTAGATGAGGGACAAGTATGTGCAAGATGTAAATAAATTTGAATGAACCCCAAAAACTAATTTATATAGTGGTATTTCTATGTAAACTCCTTGGGGTCATAAATGACCCCGCTCGGTCAGATTAGTCGCAAAAACAGGCCGGTCGCTTGAGGGTTAATAGACATTGCACATGACTCAAGCTGCTTCTGAACCTGTAAATGGCACAGTATACTGTACAGTAGGTCAGAGGCTACACTGTAGTTGGCCTGTAAATGTTTAACAGAATGAGACATTGGATCTTTTATCTAAGAAACACACTCTACCTCAAAAAGGGAATAGTCCCTCCATATTCAACATGGTACATGACATAAGGGAAGCTGAGCATAGAAAAAGTAAATCTATCCATAAAATATGAAAATTACAGTAAAGCCACAACTTACCTTTTTACAACTCCACTCTGCCGTAGCCGTGATCGTGTCGTGACCTTTATGATCGTCCATCGTACACAGATAGCAGATGCAACTCTGATCAGTGCGACAGAATATTTCAAAAACCTTCTTATGACGGGGACAGATCTTCTCCTGTAGCTGGCCTGTGGCATCAACCATGGTGTGATTTCTACCTGTAAGTGCATTATGAGCTTTCAGATGAGTGTCACAGTATGACATCAGACACTCCAGACAGGATTTGACAGCTTTGAGTTTTCTCTCGGTGCAGGCGTCACACACTACATCTTCAGGTCCAGCATAACAGAGAGCAGGGGCAGCAGCTTGGATGCTGGTCTTCCCGAACTTCTCCACCATTTCAGCAATTAGAGGGTTTTTGTGGAGGACAGGCCTGGAGTCAAAGTTGTGTTTGCACAGGGGACAGCTGTATTCTCCTTTACTATCCTCCTGATCCCAGCAGCCCTTAATACACCTCATACAGAAATTATGTCCACATGGAATTGTCACTGGATCTCTCAACAGTTCCAGACAGACTCGACAAGTGAAGGAGTCCTCCAGAGAATATGCTGACGCCATTTTGTGACTCTTCCAAACACTAAATGCACACTCTGAGAAGCAGCAGCAGAAGAGTGACAGCTGACTTCCTCAGCACTTCCTCAGAACACTAAGGAGAAGCACGGGGAGGGTGGGGCTGGGGACTGGCCAATCAGGATCATTCTTGTTATCAGGAAGTGTAAAGGTAGGACCAGAGAATGTCTAACCAAAGAGCTTGGATATATAATAAGAGGAATCGAAACACGCCCATTCAATGCAAAAGCGTGTGCTCAAAATTTGGTCTCCTAAGGGGGCGTTGTCCCTCCTTCTTCTTCTCTTTTCGTGGTGTTTGCACAAGACGTGCGCTACCGCCATCTACAGTGCTAAGGGGACTCCCTTTATTCTCTACCTCAAGACTCCGAAGGTCTCCTAATCGAAGGTCTCCTAAAGGGGCGTTCACCCGACGTAAAGTGGATACCAGAAAAGAACCCGCCTGCTTTATCTCACTCTCATATACGATTCTCTGGTCTAACCTATGAGAACGGTATTTCTCATTCGGCGAACGCAGCCAAGTGAAAGATGAATGGGAGCCTATTGGGCTAAATGGCTCAGCAGGGATTTGTGACGGTTCAGTTCTCTGGTTTGTAAAGATGTGTGCACATTCTGTACCTTATGGAAGTTGTATTAGAAGTGAAGTTAAAGGTTCCTTGTATGACTTTGATCTCCCAAAGACTTGTTAGTTTTGTCCTGCAACACGCTAGCATTCGGCTAATACCTGCTGGCTGAGGAATCTCTGCGATTATTCACGACCAGAGCTGACGACAGACGTACTCTGACTGATCCTCGCAGAGACATCTACGGTCACACACCTCAAAACCCCACGACCGTCCAACACGTTAATTGAAGGTGGCCAAATTCTTAAGGATGAGCGCAGTCATTTCCTTTACCCCCTTTACACTTACCTCTTTTCCACCACCTTAAATGCAATAAATAACAGGTGTCCACACCAATCAAACATAACTTAAACACATCGACATCTGAAGTCAGACTTAAAGGGACACTGTGTGAGATTTTTAGTTGTTTATTTTCAGAATTAATGCTGCCCATTCAATAATGTTACCTTTTACATGAATACTTACCACCAGCATAAAATTCTAAGTATTCATTATGACTGGAAAAAAATGCACTTTTCATACATGAAAAGGGGGATCTTCTCCATGGTTAGCCATTTTGAATTTTCAAAAATAGGCCATTTTTAGCTGCAAAAATGACCCTACTTGGACCATACTAGAAAATATTTGTTTATTACTTAGTAAACTTTAATGTAAAGATCAAATGTGGCAATAGGCAGCACAGTTTCAATGAGCAGCATAGTTGCAGTACCTTTTTTGACCATTTCCTGCACCCTTTAAAACTACAAAATAAATGGCGAAGTGCCGTAAAGTCGATTGTCACGTGTTATGTCATTGCTATAGTTTAAATAAGGGTAATTTTCAAGAATCTAACACTTGACAAGATGCAAACGTGTGGGCAAATGTTTTCACTTACTCCTATCTATCGAACGCGACTTCATCATTTCCAGGGAAAAAAATACATGGGCAGATACAATTATTAGAAGCATACAGCCCCATTGGAACCCATTCATTATTTACTTGGCTGCGAGAACATAGCTGCAGTGCCACTCCTGGCCACCAGCCTGTGACCATTCTCATAGACGTTCTCTGGTAGGACCAAGGAGGATGGGTGTGGTCAATCAGGTGTGTGCAGCACATGTTAATGTGACATCCAAGATGAATCCATGTGATGTAAGGATCTAAGCTGCAATCCAATAGCAGCCATCCCTCTTCAGGAGACGAGGAGAATGAATGGAGTCACACCCACACACCGGACCTCATCCCACGTTGTTGCATTGGTGACACGTGGTATGATATGATTTATCTTGGGTACCATATTAAAAAATCTTTGGTGACGTTTCTCCAAACTTGCAGAGTTCAGTTACAATCCATGTGGGCAGGAAATCCAATTCAGCGGATTTCAGACTTATACATAACATAACATTCAGCAGACACCAAAGTGATTTGCAAAAGGGGACACATACAGCAAAATACTAGAGAGGGTGGGAGTGTACACCAACATGCAGTAGGCCTACATAATTCATGCAATACAGAGTAGAGAACACTCTCCACATACTGTACACCCTCCCACCACCAATCTGTTAATGTGTAACAGTCATAAACATGGTCATAAGCAGTGTGGTCATCAACCTTGTTTCTGTATTAGTATTCAAAGGCAGGAAATCCAATTCAGCGGTGCATTTCACCCTTATACTTTCAGCAGACACCAAAGTGATTTACAAAAGGGGGCATAGGCAAAAAATAGAGAGGGTGGGAGTGTAGACCAACATACAGTACTTACACACAGTGCTTATCGTCCTAGGCTGGTATTCATAGACAGAATAGTCTCCACACCCCCCCACCACCAATCTCCTTCCTTGTTCATGTGTAACAGCCATAAACATAGTCATAAGCATTGTGCTCATCAACCTTGTTTCTGTATTGGTAGTATTCAGGGCTGGACTGGGATCTGAAAATTTTTGACGCCTGAGGGCCCAGTGCCTATGCCTCTATCGGTATATCGGTATCGGTATTCAAAGGCATTTCTCTAGTCGTGTGTATACACACTCTGCTATAGGCTATAGGCACTATATTGTCGTATTTTGTTACACTGCTATAACAGTCATAAGCAGTGTTTGTTGTCATTGTTACTGTGAAGTCATAGGCAGTGGGTTGTTGTTACTGTGAAGTCATAGGCAGTGGGTTGTTGTTACTGTGAAGTCGTAGGCAGTGTGAAAGGCGTGCACAGATAGGGACGTGGTGGTGCTAAAGCACCTGCCCTTTTGCCCTATTGTCCTCTTTGTTACGGTATTATAACATAGGCAGTGGCAGTGTTTAACATAGATAGTGTGTGTGTTGTCTGTATAGTCATAGACAGTGTGTTTGTTGTCATTGTTACTGTGAAGTCATAGGCAGTGTGTTGTTTTTTTAATAGTACAGTGTGTTTGTGGTTGTGTCATCAGAAACAGGTTCTTGAGAGACAACACTTTGTGTCTGTGTGGTTGAGGGTGTGTGTTTGGGTGTGTTTGGTTGTGTCACATCACATCTACATTGCCTGTGTTTTGCGCATAACTGTAGATGGAGGTGTGTGTGTGTGTGTGTGTGTGCGTGTGCGTGTGCGTGTGTGTGTGTGTGTGTGTGTGTGTGTGTGTGTGTGTGTGCGTGTGCGTGTGCGTGTGCGTGTGCTTGTGCGTGTGTTGCGTGCAGCAGAGTCAACTTCAACATTCTCCGTTGAGTGGACAGTTCTGCTCGTCAGTTTAATTACGAGGTGCATACTGTAAATCACTCATATAAGTATATAAGAATTAGAGTCAAATTCAATATTCTCCATTGAATTTGACAGAGACAAATTCAACCCTGTCCTCTAAATTAACACTGTCATATTCAGCACTGGAGCAGTCCTATTGCCATGGACAGGTCTTCTCGTCTTGTCACAGTATAATTATGAGGTGCATAAGCCCCCCATTGGCTTCAGAAGTCTTCTGGTCATATACAGGAAGTATAATTCTGATGGCCATAAGCCAACCCACACCCCTCATCCTCAACTGTTCCTCACCCCATCACTGCTTGATAATGATGTTTCATCTGAGAGAGAGAGAGAGAGAGAGTGTGTGTGTGTTTGCGTGCGTGCGCGTGTGTGTGTGCGCGCGCACGTGAGAGCTCGTGCAACGGTTTCATATAAAACCACGCCCTTGAAGAGCTATGCATTGGCCATAGGCGTTTTCCACATTCATGGCGAGAGCTTAATTTAGGTTACAGGGTCACAGGGTCAAGTCCTACTTCTCCTGCAGGGAACATTTATGCAGAAACTACACCAAAAAGAAATCACAAGTACTGTACCCTAATGTTACACATGTTCATTCCAATACATTTACTTGACTTTAATTTCATTCTTCACAATTAAAATGACTGCAGCGTTAAATTTAATCTTCACAAGTGGTATATTTATTGCAGTGATAATTTCATTATGTACATCAATATTTGACACCAGTTACAAACACATAATTGACCCCACCATCCACATCCTTTAAATTCACTCTTCACAATTAAATGGGAACTCTCACGTTACAAGCTAAATTACACTGCTAATGGGGGTTAAAGGTGCACTGTGTAATATCTTTGGTGGTTTATTTCCAGAATTCATGCTGCCCATTCACAAATGGTAACTTTTTCATGAATACCTACCACCCCCGTTAAGTTATAATACTAACGTATTAATAAGTGTTAACACATTGAATACAGGCGGTGCTTACGGAATTATGTTGTACAATGCCGACGTTCTAAGCCATTTTTGACATTTTTTTAGTCACAGCATATTATGTGATTGGGCCACTGAAACATGTTACAGCTTGTTTGAAAGTGGAGACTTTGCCCTTTGAGTCGGTGAAAAGCTGTGTGTCTCTACGAGCTTTTAATTGCCAAGCATACCTAAGTTAAACCGAGGCGGGTTTCTCCTGAATTCTGCAAGAATCTGCAAGAGATTTTTGTGAACCAAGAGCTGTTTCAGAATGTCACACCTTTAAACAGGGACCAGTTGGTATTGATATGAAATTAACTGGCACAAAAGCTCAGTTTTGTTGTCCTGCTTGTCCTACCTTGACACACCTCCTGTCTGACTACCCCAGCCAATCGAAACATGTATTTACATCCAGGGGTTCACAACAAGGTTTGGTAAGCTATAATATCTTTGCACACACAAAAGCGGTCTTCAGTCACATGCGGAAGGTGGATCAGGTCCCGAAAGTAATTTAGCCCAACCTCGGTAACAAAATCCAATAACCCAATGCCTGTTCCATATCTGATCCATGGGATGCAGTGTTTACGTGGCCACTTATGCTATTAGGCTAGCATCTGACTGACAGTAAGCTCCCCTGCAGAAAATCTTGTCATTGTCATGGGGGAGAAAACATAAACAGAGTAAACGATTCAATTTATCTGGAAGGTGATCAACCTTCAAAATCCCAGGGTATTGGATCCGATTACACTTCGGGGATCATTTTGGGCAAGGATATTAGCCCCTGAAAGTTTAAGGTACCGTAGGCTAGCCAGCATCATAGTCCACCACCATAGAGAATCACAAGGCTAACAGGGCTGCAAGCTGAGCATCATTGCACAACGTCAATGCGGGTTACTTTACCCAAAGATTATTTTAAATCATAATAGACCGTCTGCTTTACCTACAGTTACTGCTCTGCCGTTGCGATTAAAATTAAAATGTCCAAATCGTGACACAAGCTTTTGACTGCCATTTTTGTCAGTTGTATTCATCACAGACCTCCCAAAATCACATATATTGTGCATTAAAGGGTGTAGATTCCAAATATGCGTTGTTGGTAGGCTACTCAACGTGTTAATAAGTAGTAATACTAAGTATTCATTATGACTGGGAGAATTGCACTTTTCATACATGAAAAGGGGGATCTCCATTGTCTGCCATTTTGAATTTCCAGACGTAGACATTTTGCTGAAAACCTTACCGTACTTTGGTCATACTACTTCACTATTTTCTAAAAAATCATGAAAAGATCACATTTGGCTGTAGACAGCACCATTTCAATGAGCAGCCTAATTGCAATACCTACTCTGGCCACAATCTTACACAGTGCACCTTCAAACACTTGTAGTGTCAGTTGCCAAACAAAAAAGAGCAATCGTATTATTATCTTCATTAATGCTTGCTACCAATTACAAACGTGAAACAGCAGCACCACCACCTTATCAATCCAGAAACAACCCAGACTAAATGCGAGATTGGATGTTTAATTTAGTCTGGCCCCAATGAATGATACATCCGAAGATTGTTGATGATCACAATCCATTGTCTTTCAACCCCTAACTGTGCCTATAGCCAATGCTTTGACCAATCAGCGCAATATTTCATGTTGCTGTGCTTTCCCCCAGCATTGTGGGGTTCATCGCCCTCAAAACCCCGCCAGCTCTGATTCAAAACATCTCTGCGTTGTGAATGGTTTGCCAGATTCAGGGCAACAACATCAACAACATGGGTTGTGTGTGTATGATGGAGTTAGTGTGTGTGAATAGATCTGATGTGTGTTAGTGATGTGTTTCTACAGTGTGTGTGTTTTCTTTCTGTGTGTGTGTGTGTGTGTGTGTGTGTGTGTGTGTGTGTGTGTGTGTGTGTGTGTGTGTGTGTGTGTGTGTGTGTGTGTGTGTGTGTGTGTGTGTGTGTGTGTGTGTGTGTGTGTGTGTGTGTGTGTGTGTCAGTGCGTGTGTGAATGAGTGTGCGCTAAATGACCCACAGGAGCAGCATTTACATGTAGGGTCATCACAACAGCTTCACTGATGATCCATAACTTAACCCAAACCCAGGGTAGAGTTTGTGTGTGAATTTGGTGTGGACTCTGTGCAGGAGGGTCATTGTGTCTCCAGAGATGCTGTAGAAGGCCAGAATTCCTGCCCTGTGATCCACATACACTCCTGTTCTGGCCAATGGAGGGAGTTCAATCTCTTCATTATTGTGCCAGAAATGGGACCTGTGGACGCTCAGACTCCAGGACTGATCATTACCTCCAAGCATACACTCATCACCCCCTCCTTCCCTGCTGATGCTTTTATATGACACTGCTATGCCAACAACCGCACTCCACTCAACCTCCCAGTAGCAGCGTGCAGACACACCCTCTCTACACATCACCTGCCACCACTTATCAAATCTGTCTGGATGATCAGGATATGACTGAGGGACCCCTGGTCTGCACTCCACCCTCCTGTTCCCCTCAGACAGATGGAGGCGTTCGTTTACTGTGTTTGGATCCAGAGTGAAGTGACAGGAATCTGGAGGTGAAGACAAAAACAGGGTTTTATCTGTGTGTGTGTGTGTGTGTGTGTGTGTGTGTGTGTGTGTGTGTGTGTGTGTGTGTGTGTGTGTGTGTGTGTGTGTGTGTGTGTGTGTGTGTGTGTGTGTGTGTGTGCGTGTGTGCGTGTGTGTGTGTGTGCGTGTGCGTGTGCGTGTGTGTGTGTGTGTGCGCGTGCGCGCACGTGGGTGGGTGTGTGTGTTTCCAACTCACACTTTAAGAAGTCCTCTCTAGTCACGGGTTCTGGTTGAGCAGTAGGAGCCGGGCTAACAGGCACTTGCTCAGGTTCAGGAGTGGAGTTCTTATGAAGTGACACCACACAAGCTAACACACACACAAACACAGACACACACACAATCTTCATCCACATCCTCATCCTCATCCCCCTCCATAGGGCAGCATCTCCTGTGAAACAGACAGGTAAAGATGAGTATGCACTGTGTACATCCCTTTGGAGTGTGGATTGATAACTGCATTTGCGTGTTACAGGTATCGATCACAAATCTAGCAAAAGCTGTTCAAGCTGTTCAGAATGCAGCTGCCAGGCTTCTTACCAGGACAAAGAAGTGTTATCACGTCACTCCTGGTGTAGCCTCACTGCACTGGCTCCCAGTAGGCTTTAATGTCAAGGTCCTTCTGATATTTTTTATTTTATTGATTATTGATTAATAAAGCTCCAAACACTTAACAGGCTCTGCTATAATTCATTTTGAGATTGTTGCCACTGTTACTCAACTTGTGAAAATAGTGTGATTTTCCTTCTTTGTGTGTTTTTGGAATTTCCGTCAATCACCACAACTTCACTGAAAATAGACAACCTTGTACGTGGCAAAGCAGAGGAAGAAAGTGGGCTCTTCTCCCTCCCTGATGCTGCTAGATATTTGAGGTCGCAGGTCAACACAGGAGAGAACACAAAAGGTAGTTTATGTTTTGGGAAAGTTGCGGTGACTGGTTGAAATTGCAATATCAATCTGAATTCACAGGGACAGCTAAAGTTGTATTTGGCAATATGGCGAAATCCTAAAGGGTCTGATTACTCATTGCATATTTACCCAAAATGGACAACCTTGTACCTGGCAAAGCAGAGGAAGAAAGTGTGCACATGGCTCTTTTCTCTCCATGACGTGGCTGAAATAATGTAGAAAAAAATAGAAGGGGGAAACCCCCCACCACACACAATATGGTGTGTGTGTGTGTGTGTGTGTGTGTGTGTGTGTGTGTGTGTGTGTGTGTGTGTGTGTGTGTGTGTGTGTGTGTGTGTGTGTGTGTGTGTGTGTGTGTGTGTGTGTGTGTGTGTGTGTGTGTGTGTGTGTGTGTGCAGGCCCCTCTTACTGTTTGCGCCTCTGACTGGACTGACTATCTGCTTACCAACCCAGAGACACACATTAACCTACATGCTTCTCAAATGATGAGGAGATATTGACATCATGTTACTGGCAGCATTTAAGGCTGAACAGGCTGTTAAGGTCCTCAATAATGACTTACTGTCTGGTGGCAGACGTTTCTTATTGTCTGCTCTCTTGACTGGGAGTCCAGGATCAGTATCTGCAGAACAACATAGAGGCACACATTCAAGTCTCTGTAGGGCTGTACTTACTGAGGCAAGATACTGTTCTGGTCCAATTACGTAAAATGAAGGCCAAAAAAGGCACTTAAGCATCGAGCTGCGGCCGTTTTTATTTATATGTGCACACACCACCAGGGGGAAAATTGTCAAAAAACGAAAATGATACTTTTCAGATTTTAAGCAATATCAATGACGTTGCCACCAGGAATGAAATCAGGTAGGAAAAAGAAACAGAAGAAGGAAACCCCCCACCACACAAATGCACTTCCCAAACAGTATGGTGTGTGTGTGTGTGTGTGTGTGTGTGTGTGTGTGTGTGTGTGTGTGTGTGTGTGTGTGTGTGTGTGTGAAGACTTACTTGTTGTGATCTGTGCCTTAGTTGCTGTTTTGAGTAAAGGAAGAACAATGTTGACAGTCATGAGAAATGCACAAATCTTAAATAACTGATTGAATAATATATTTGCCAATTCCATGTTTGACCAACCAGCTGCAGATATTTTGACTATTTCCTGCTTGAAGATGGAATCTAATTTCTCCTCCAGCTGCATCTTCATTGCAGACACAGATTTCTTCAGGGGTTCAAAGCCGTGGCTTTGGCTGAAGGTCCTTCTGGTCACATCACTGCATGGATCACCAGCGATGGACCCCATGCTCTGCACAGACACCATTGGTAGAGGAAAATTGTGTCAGTAGCTTTGTGGACACTGTCATTAACAAAAATTTAGAACCCATAAAGTTATTACACCAATATTTTGAAATAACTATAAATGCACTCTGAGAGTGCAGACCTCCGCCAAGAAAGCTGTTTGATAGAACATTTGACTATGTTACACCCTATTTTTATTTTAAGTCTTTTTGCCTAAGTTACAAACTGGAATGTCAAAATTCGACCTGTCCCGCAATTCAATTTGCCGTCACTAGGGCCGTCTAGATTTCTAGGCTAGCAATGGTGAAGGATCTTTTTTTAAAAAAAAAATCTGTTTCCGGTTTGTGATCAGAATTTAATCACTTGTTCCTTGGGCCATTTCCAACAACTCCAGGTTTTATCCGTTCATAACTGTTTGAGTTATCCTGCTGACTGACAGACAGACAGACAAACAAACAGACAAACCAACGTGACTGAAAACATAAGTTAATAATAACAAAGACTGTTTGCGTCAATATGGGGAAGAAAAGGGACTGAACAAATGATTAAAAGCAGAAAGTTGTCTCTATGCTGGCCAAAGGGGTCACAGTCCAGAAAATGGAAAAGCTGATTGGAAGGGATGTGCGGACCTCACAAAAATACATTGCCAACATCCATAGATGGATTAACCAAGAAAGCGGACAAAGTTTGTACTGACTCTACCCACCTCCTCTCAGTTAAGTTCAAAGTTAGAACTACTTTGGCTCTTTTATGTGTACTGAACACTTTTATCTTGACTTTTTGTGTGTATGTATGCAATATGATGCCCTACAAGGACCTGTGTGTGTGTGTGTGTGTGTGTGTGTGTGTGTGTGTGTGTGTGTGTGTGTGTGTGTGTGTGTGTGTGTGTGTGTGTGTGTGTGTGTGTGTGTGTGTGTGTGTGTGTGTGTGTGTGTGTGTGTGTGTGTGTGACAATGTGTGTGATAATGTCTGTGTGTTGGGGGGTGAGAGAGAGAGAGGATGTGTGTGAGAGAGAGAGAGAGAGAGAGTGAGAGAGAGAGAGAGAGAGAGAGAGAGAGAGAGAGAGAGAGTGAGAGACAGTGTGTGTGGCGCTATACTTTTACTGTAATGTGCATTTATGTGTATATTATAAGTTCTTTGTGTTTGGATTTGTGTATTTATGTAAGCTGACAGATACCTTAATTTCCTTCGGGATCAATAAAAGTACTCTACTCTACTATACTCTACTACAAACACTTCCTTCAGTAGCCACAGTGGTGAAAGCCCATCATAAGGAATAAGACACAAAGAGTAGAATGGGCAAAAAAGTACTTGAAGTGCGACTTCAGCAAAGTGCTCTTCAATGATAAATGCTGGGCGACATTGGCTGGATCGGATGGCCTATGCAGAGGATGGTTAAATGAGAGCATCAGAAGGCCCCATCATCCCAGGTGTTAGCAAGGGTGCTGGTGGAGTTACATTCTGGGCGGGAATCGTTGGCAGTATATGTTGGGTCCCTTAATACACTCTCTACCTCCAGTGGCATGAGGTAATAGTCATTGGAAAGTAAACTACCATAGTGCTTCGAGACGATTCGAGCCAACATAGCCCCTTCTCTACCGGATTTTAATCTGGGGTGTACTCACTTTTGTGAGTACATGTTCAAACATTAATGGCTGTATTTTGTTTTTTTCTGAGTGAACAAGAAATTTAAGCAGTTAAATATGTTGTTAAAAGGTCACTAATCATTGTGTCAAAGTTACATTTCTGTAATGCTTTCCTATGAAAAGATATACTCAAAAATCTGCAAAACTGTGAGGGGTGTATTCACTTTCGTGATATACTGTATATTTTTAAACTATCAATATGTTGCCTACCTTGAGGAAGTGGATGGGATCCTTTGTCAGTGAAAGCTGCTTCATCTCAGCATCTGTCCTCTTCAGCTCAGCAATCTCCTGCTCCAGTCGCTTCAGGAGTCCTTCAGCTCGACTCACCTCAGCCTTCTCCTGAGCTCTGATCAGCTTTGTCACCTCAGAGCACCTTCTTTCAAAGGAGCGGGTCATCTCAGTAAACATCCTCTCACTCTCCTTCACTGCTGTCTTTGCACCAGACTGATAGAACACAGACACAGACACACACACAGACACACACACACACACACACACACACACACACACACACACACACACACACAATAAGGTCGAATGGTTACAGAGACAATGCTGTTCTAACATGACACTAAATCCTATTGAACAATGTCCATGTATGGCTGTGAAGCAGATTTCCATTGCCAAACAGCATTAGAGTCATGCTTGTGTCACTCTGTATGGAAAAAAATGGTAAAGAACTTATACACATTATACACTGTCTCATCCGTAAATCATTGTAGAAGTATAAAATATATAAAATATACTGTATATGCCATGTATGATTTACTCCTGCAAGTGGCCCCTTTTGATGTTTCCTCATACAGAATTATTAGGCGAAACTAGTATGAATACAGTACCAATTGTACATGGAATTTACAGTTACTTTCTTAGTATGCTTCATATAATGTTCATAATTTTGTATATGTATACACTGTAAAACTACAACTTGACATTGTTCATCTTACAGGGATTTTTGAGCCCCCCAATCGTGAAATTGCCACTTTCCAAGTTGCAACTTCCACTTTCTCAATGTTATTTCTACAAACTTTTGTAAGTTTTTGGTAAAAAGCTGATCTTAACTGAGATGTTGAAATGATATACAAAATTGGATATAGGATGCCTAGAATGGATAAGGTCAATTAATCTACACTAAGAAATGAAAGTTGGCTTCAACTCAAGGCAACCTTCTGCACAGAGTTTTTAAGTTAAAAGTTTCAACTTTCAACGTGAAGTTTTGGAGTACTGCTATTACAAAGTTGAATGAACTCATTTTTCAATGTTTTGCAAACTAAGTGTTAACTAAGCCATGTCAATCTGCTGCAACAGGACTACCTGGGGAGTTTCGCAGGGGCGCTTTGTTTTAGAATGTAATCATCCACCATTTTCCTCTGAAGTGACAGACTACAATGTCCTTATGAAACTGTGGTGAAACAGGTAATAAGGCAAAGGTAAAATGTGGTAAAGCAGGCAATGAGCATACTGTATGGTTTGATATGCATCTGTCGCCCGGGTGGCTGAATTGAGTGGGGGAGGAACGTTTGTGCAAGGTTGGCTGCGACACACGGGGCCAGTTAAGCGGCGGACCTTAACCAATGTAAACACGCTAGTGAAGCTAACAGTGCAATGGGGGTCAGCTGTGTGCTACAAGTGTCGATGATTGCCTCTAATGAATGGAGGAGCACGATTGGAGGGTTATGTGGAAGGAAGAACTTTATATGCCCTAGGTTTCAGCAGTACGAGAGACGACGGCGGCGAAGACGGGAGACCGGTGGAGCCAACGGACGAGAGGCGCAAGGACCGGAGCGAAGGCAGCGAGAAGCTAAGTAGTCTCAAGTATCAAGTATCAAGTATAAAGTATCAAGTATCAAGTGGTCTGGGCTGTATGTTTACTTTCAACGCTTTGGACCCAGCGTTTTTGTCGATCTAATGAGTGTGTTCTCCACTCGTGTCACTGTCAAGGAGGAGTGAGCTCGCTCCGAACGCGCCGGCTGGTTGACACTATCCTACCATCCTCCCTCCGGGGATCTGAGAGCTGGGAACTTCCTTCACCTTCCACGGAGCGCTATCTACCGGGATACCGGGATACCGTGAGTCGCAGCCTTAAATATTGTGTGGTGTGCCACCTTCATGTGGGTGCTTTCTGCTACTTTTTGTGTGCTTGAAGTGAATACCCGACTGCTGTGCTGTGTGCTTGCTGCGACAACGTGAACTCCCGGAGGATCCTAGCGCTGTCCACGGGGAGACTGGAACTTGGAGACCGAAGACTGAGACCAAGGGCGTGTTCCGAACACCACCATACTTCTACATCCGGGGCTTTGCACGTGTGAGTCTTGGCCCATTGGGCCCCTAATAATTTGTGGTGTGGCTTGCAGTTCATTTGCCTTGTAACCTCGCTTGCTGTGTTAACAGGACACGTTTGCAGTGCTGTGTGTGTGTCCTCCGCCGGTGATACTAAGCCCCCACGAGCAGAGGTACAGTGTTGTCAAGTCTGCCCCCAACCAGTCTGACTCGTTCTAGTCGGATTTGCCCCCCTGCTCTCCCAGCATTCAGTGAATAGGCAACCAGCCCCCGCTTGCCGTTCCGGCCCAGTCCAGTGGAGCCAGCCCGCTCCACGCCAGCGCCGCTCAGCGAAACCAGCCCCGCTTGCCGTTCCGGCCCAGCCCAGTGAAGTCAGCCGCTCCACGCCAGCGCCGCTCAGCGAAACCAGCCCCGCTTGCCGTTCCGGCCCAGCCCAGTGAAGCCAGCCTGCTCCACGCCAGCGCCGCTCAGCGAAACCAGCCCCGCTTGCCGTTCCGGCCCAGCCCAGTGAAGCCAGCCCGCTCCACATCAGCGCCGCCCAGTAAGCCAGTCTGCTCCACGCCAGCGCCGCTCAGCGAAACCAGCCCCGCTTGCCGTTCCGGCCCAGCCCAGTGAAGTCAGCCTGCTCCACGCCAGCGCCGCTCAGCGAAACCAGCCCCGCTTGCCGTTCCGGCCCAGCCCAGTGAAGTCAGCCCGCTCCACGCCAGCGCCGCTCAGCGAAACCAGCCCCGCTTGCCGTTCCGGCCCAGCCCAGTGAAGCCAGCCAGCGCCGCTCAGCGAAACCAGCCCCTCCTGTTGGTCCAGCGACGACCAGTCACTCCACCCCCTCTCCAGTTGTCGCTGTTGGTCGTCCGCCGCCGCCGCCCAGTGCAACCTGCCCACTCCCTGCGAGACCCTCTTCTCCAGTCCACACACCCCCCCCTCGACACCCCAAAACAGAGACTGCCCCCCCCCCCCCCCCCCCCCCCCCCCCCCCCCGTTTTAACCCTTTAATAAAACATTTGAACTTGGTACTGCAATCCCTTGTCTTGTGCTTGTTTGGTGTCTGTGAGTTGCTCTTCAGGGGTAAAAACCAAGGTGTATCGTGTCGGCGGTTAGCGCCTCACGACCTGCGACATTTGGCAGTAGTCGGCAAGGATTTTTCCTCTACCCCTGAATTGAGCAACTAGCACCCACCTAACAATGTCACAAGACGATGTACCAGCGGTTCGACCTGCTACACCAGCCCCCCAAGTGATGCCGGTGTTTATGGGAGCGCCGTGGGCGCAGAAGTATGGAGGACCTGGCTCAAACCTGACCTTTCGAGAATGGAAGTCACAAGTAGAGTACTTGGCTGGATTACAAGGCTTGAACGAAGCACAATGCCTGGGGTTCGTGTTGGGGTCCTTGGAGGGCGAAGCCAAGAGGGAAGTACAGGCAGCGCCCGCAGATAAACGAGGCACCGCAGCGGCTGTGTTCGACTACCTGTCCCAACTGTATGGAGATAACACCTCGATGGCCATCCTACGATCTCGCTTTTTCAATTGCAAACAATCACCTGGACAGTCCCTGCGATCCTTCTCGCTACAGCTACGAGAGCTAGCAAGCCAGCTACAGCGACGCAACGACCCCTCTTTGGGCGCAGGTGAAACCCTAATCAGAGACCAGTTCATCCTTGGGTTGAGGGAAGGCCCCATCCGACAGAACTTGAGGCTACAGCTCCGCCAGAATCCAGCCATGACGTTCGAACAGATCCGAAGTGAAGCTATAGCACTCGAACAAGATTATGCCGGAAGTGAAGAAGCACCCGTGTGCATGGCTGCGCACAGGGTAGTGGAGGCAACTGCCCCGCCACCAGAAGATTGGAAACTCGAGCTACGTGCTCAAATGCAGGAGTTGACTAAACAACTGATCGAGGCCGTCAGCCAAGTCCGACCGGCGAACCCTCCTCCACGAGAGAGGGCTTATTCGGATGGGGGACGCGACTCACAACGACACCCAACTAGGCCCAACTCCAGATTACAATGGGATGAGCAGGGCAAGCCGATATGCCTTCGATGTGGCAAAGCCGGACACATCAGCCGATTCTGTACAGAGCGCCGTGCCTCCCAAGGGGGTTTTTAGCTACTCCGACTACTGCGGCCCAAGTAGTCGGATCCCCTGAAAATGGTGCCCCACCTGTCCCCAGAGATGCCTTGATTGGTCAGTGTCCGGTGGTTCCTGTACACATTAATGGGCACGTTGTCAACTGTCTTGTAGATACCGGTTCCCAAGTCACTCTCTTGTCCAAAAGCTTGTGTGACGAACTCTTTGGTGCGCAGGAATTACCAGACACTAAGGCACCGTGGCTGACCCTGCGAGGAGCAAATGGCCTCGACATACCATATGTCGGCTACATGGTAGCGGATTTCCACGTTCGGGGTGTCCAAGTGCCAGAAAAAGGGGCTGTCATCGTCAAGGACCAATGCCTGGGGGCCCACCGGGCCTTATTGGGCATGAATGTCATCGCAGCCTGCTGGGAGGCGCTCTTCAAAGACCATCAAAGCTCCACTGCTCAAACCCGTCGCACCGCAGACAGCAAGAAATGGGACCATGTCTTCGCAGACTGCCATCGAATTCAATCCAGTCAGGCCCAGATGGAGCAGGAGGACACTGCACGCGTCGCCTGCCAGTACGCCATCTCCATCCCCCCCCGAAGCGAAGCTATGGTGCTGGCGCGGGTACCGGTACGGAACTATGGGCCAGAAAACTGGGTGCTGGTGGAACCACACGGAGACTGTGCAAACGTTGAGGTCGCCCGGACCCTTGCAACGGTACGTAGGGGCCGCGTCCCGGTGAGGGTGCGTAACACTCTCCCCTACCCAGTCTACCTCCATCGACGGCAAGGGTTGGCACGGGTCACGGCAGTGGGCCTAGAGCAGATACAAAGCGGAAGAGACCTGCACTTCGACCAAGTGGCTGAGGCGGTTGCAGAGGTGGGCATCATGCACGTTGGCCGAGGGGATGACCAACCCAGCGAAACACTGCCAAGCCATATGCAGGGCGACTCCTTATCGGGTGAAGCGTTGGAGGAAGAGCAGACACGGCAACTGCGCCAGCTCCTGGCCAGATGGCACCACATCTTCTCCACCCACGACGAAGACTATGGCTGCACCGACGTCATCCAACATCGGATCCCCACAGGTGACGCAGCCCCAATTCGCGAACGTTACAGACCTGTTCCGCCCACCCTCTACCATGAGGTCCGCGCCCTCTTGAGGGGTATGCTGGAAGGAGGCATCATTCGGGAGAGTAGTAGCCCTTGGGCCGCTGGGATAGTGCTTGTGCAGAAGAAGTCGGGGGCTTGGAGGTTCTGCGTCGATTACCGGAAGCTCAACCAGGTGACTAAGAAGGATGCGTTCCCCCTCCCACGAATTGAAGACTCGCTAACCAGCCTGACGCGCGCCGCTTGGTACTCCACCCTCGATCTAGCAAGTGGGTACTGGCAGGTGCGGGTAGACGAAGAAGACCGGGAGAAAACCGCCTTCACCACGCCCTTCGGCCTATTCGAGTGGGAACGCATGCCCTTCGGCCTCTGCAACGCCCCGGCTACCTTCCAGCGGCTGATGCAGCGCTGCTTGAACGGACAGCTGGTCGACTCCACCCTGGTTTACCTTGACGACGTGATCGTGTTTTCGCCTGACTTCGCCTCACATCTGAAACACCTGGAAGAGGTATTCCAAGCCATGGAGAAGTATGGCCTCAAACTAAGGCCAGAAAAGTGCCAGCTGTTGCGGAGACAGGTGAAATTCCTGGGGCACTGTGTCAGCTACCAGGGCGTTACACCGGACCCCGACAAAGTGACTGCAGTCCAACACTTCCTGACCCCAAAGACCGTTCGCCATGTAAGGGCATTTCTTGGATTCGTCGGCTATTATAGGAGATTCATTAAAAACTTCTCCAAGATCGCCAAACCACTTAACGCGCTGCTGGCTGGCACGGGACGCCCCCGAAGACACACTTCCCCTCGCATTACCTGGAGCCCTGAGTGCGAGGAGGCCTTCCAACAGCTGAAAGCCGAACTCCTGCAGGCACCCATCTTGGCCTATGCCGACTTCACCCAACCGTTCCTCTTGTACACAGATGCCAGCAACTCTGGTCTTGGGGCCGTCCTAGCCCAGAAGCAGGAGGGCGTGGAGAAGGTCATCGCCTACGCCAGCAGGAGCCTCCACCCAGCCGAACGGAACGATTCGAACTATAGCTCGTTCAAATTGGAACTCCTCGCGATGAAGTGGGCCTTGAGCGAGAAATTCAAGGACTACTTATGGGGCGCCAAGGTAACCATCGTAACCGACAATAACCCCCTAGTGCACTTGCAAACGGCGAGATTGGGAGCGGTCGAACAACGCTGGGTGCAGCAGCTGGCCAATTACGACTACCAGATCCAGTACCGTCCGGGTCGGGAACACACGAATGCCGATGTACTGTCCAGGTATCCCACCACCGAAGCAGAGACATCAGCGCCAGTCACACCTCCCGAAGAACAATTGCTGGTGGCAGCGGTAGAGGCACCAGGGGCTCAGGTGGAGGCAGTCCCAGTTAGCTGGGGGTGGGACCCCTGCAGGTGGAAAGAACTGCAAGGCCAAGACCAGGATCTCCTGGTGGTACGGGAATACCTGCAACGCCGCGCACTGCCGCCGGCCAAGGTCAGGAAGAGACTGTCCAGCGCCGGGCGACGACTACTCAGTCACTGGGCCAAACTGAGCCTGCGGGAAGGGGTCATCTGCAGAACTGTGCTGGACTCCACTACTCATGCCCAGTTGATACAACTAGTGGTGCCACCTCACCAGACAGCGCCACTGCTGCGGGCGTACCATTCCCAACTAGGCCACCAGGGGCAGGAGCGGACATTGTCCCTATTACGTCGGAACTTCTTCTGGGCCGGGATGGAGGACTCCATCGCCACCTTCCGTCGGGACTGCGAACGTTGCCTCTTGTTTAAGGCCAAACAGGATGGCCGAGCCCCACTCGTGCCCGTTGTGCCTAGGGCCCCTCTGCACATCCTTGCCATGGACTACCTGTCCCTGAGCCGACCAACAGATCGCTTTCAGAACATCTTGGTCGTCACCGATCTGTTCACCAAATACTCCTGGGCCATCCCCACCTTGGATCAGACGGCTGCCACCACGGCCCGGGCCCTCTGGTCCACTGTGTTCCAGGCCTTTGGGTGCCCTGAGGTTCTGCACTCCGACCAAGGTCCGGCGTTTGAGTCCCGGGTGATCAAAGAACTCTGTCAACTCTACGGCTGCCAAAAGACACGCACCACGCCATACCACCCCCAGGGGAACGGGCAGTGCGAGCGGTTTAACCAAACACTGCTTAGCCTGCTCGGAACCCTGGAGACAGAACAACAGAACCGGTGGGTAGAACACCTGCCTACTTTACTTCAAGCATATAACAACAGTGTCCACAGTACCACGGGCTATGCCCCAACCTATCTAATGTTTGGGAGACATGTGCGGCTGCCAGCTGATCTGCTTACAGGAACTGTGGGGAACAATGTGGAGCTGAGCCAAACGGAGTGGGTCGCCCAACACCACCAGAAGCTCCACTACGCATACGACCGGGTCACAGCGCATCTGCAAAGGGCCGCAGCCAAGAACAAGGGCCAGTATGACCGTGCAGCAAAAGAGGCACCCCTACTACCTGGAGAGCGAGTCTTGGTGTGGGATAACCGCCGGCAGGGGAAGGGTAAGCTCAGCGACCGTTGGGAACCCACCCCACACGTGGTGGTTCGCAGGCAGCAACCGGACCGGCCCGTCTACACTGTCCGACCTGAAGGGCAGCAAGGTCCAGAGCGGGTGTTGCATCGCAATCTCCTACGGCCCTGCCGCAATCTCCCGATCAGCTGTCCCCCAGCAGAGGCCACGCCAGAACCCCCGGCGCCACTACCAGTAGGGTGGGCACGTATTCCAGCTGACCCCAGACTCCCGGTCGAAGACCCCCCACCCCTGGCCAGACGGCCCCAACGGAGCACTCGAGGGCAGCCCCCAGCCAGGTATGGCAATTGGATGTCTTGACTAGTTCTAGGGACTAGAACATTTCAGTGGGGGAGAATGTCGCCCGGGTGGCTGAATTGAGTGGGGGAGGAACGTTTGTGCAAGGTTGACTGTGACACCCGGGGCCAGTTAAGCGGCGGACCTTAACCAATGTAAACACGCTAGTGAAGCTAACAGTGCAATGGGGGTCAGCTGTGTGCTACAAGTGTCAATGATTGCCTCTAATGAATGGAGGAGCACGATTGGAGGGTTATGTGGAAGGAAGAACTTTATATGCCCTAGGTTTCAGCAGTACGAGAGACGACGGCGGCGAAGACGAGAGACCGGTGGAGCCAACGGACGAGAAGCGCAAGGACCGGAGCGAAGGCAGCGAGAAGCTAAGTAGTATCAAGTATCAAGTATCAAGTAACAAGTGGTCTGGGCTGTATGTTTACTTTCAACGCTTTGGACCCAGCGTTTTTGTCGATCTAATGAGTGTGTTCTCCACTCGTGTCACTGTCAAGGAGGAGTGAGCTCGCTCCGAACGTGCCGGCTGGTTGACACTATCCTACCATCCTCCCTCCGGGGATCTGAGAGCTGGGAACTTCCTTCACCCCCCACGGAGCGCTATCTACCGGGATACCGTGAGTCGCAGCCTTAAATATTGTGTGGTGTGCCACCTTCATGTGGGTGCTTTCTGCTACTTTTTGTGTGCTTGAAGTGAATACCCGACTGCTGTGCTGTGTGCTTGCTGCGACAACGTGAACTCCCGGAGGATCCTAGCGCTGTCCACGGGGAGACTGGAACTTGGAGACCGAAGACTGAGACCAAGGGCGTGTTCCGAACACCACCATACTTCTACATCCGGGGCTTTGCACGTGTGAGTCTTGGCCCATTGGGCCCCTAATAATTTGTGGTGTGGCTTGCAGTTCATTTGCCTTGTAACCTCGCTTGCTGTGTTAACAGGACACGTTTGCAGTGCTGTGTGTGTGTCCTCCGCCGGTGATACTAAGCCCCCACGAGCAGAGGTACAGTGTTGTCAAGTCTGCCCCCAACCAGTCTGACTCGTTCTAGTCGGATTTGCCCCCCTGCTCTCCCAGCATTCAGTGAATAGGCAACCAGCCCCGCTTGCCGTTCCGGTCCAGTCCAGTGGAGCCAGCCTGCTCCACGCCAGCGCCGCTCAGCGAAACCAGCCCCGCTTGCCGTTCCGGCCCAGCCCAGTGAAGTCAGCCCGCTCCACGCCAGCGCCGCTCAGCGAAACCAGCCCCGCTGGCCGTTCCGGCACAGCCCAGTGAAGCCAGCCTGCTCCACATCAGCGCCGCCCAGTAAGCCAGCCTGCTCCACGCCAGCGCCGCTCAGCGAAACCAGCCCCGCTTGCCGTTCCGGCCCAGCCCAGTGAAGTCAGCCCGCTCCACGCCAGCGCCGCTCAGCGAAACCAGCCCCGCTTGCCGTTCCGGCCCAGCCCAGTGAAGTCAGCCCGCTCCACGCCAGCGCCGCTCAGCGAAACCAGCCCCGCTTGCCGTTCCGGCCCAGCCCAGTGAAGCCAGCCCGCTCCACATCAGCGCCGCCCAGTAAGCCAGTCTGCTCCACGCCAGCGCCGCTCAGCGAAACCAGCCCCGCCTGCCGTTCTGGCCCAGCCCAGTGAAGCCAGCCCGTTCCACACCAGCGCCGCCCAGTGAAGCCAGACGCTCCACGCCAGCGCCGCTCAGTGAAACCAGCCCCGCTTGCCGTTCCGGCCCAGCCCAGTGAAGCCAGCCAGCGCCGCTCAGCGAAACCAGCCCCTCCTGTTGGTCCAGCGACGACCAGTGACTCCACCCCCTCTCCAGTTGTCGCTGTTGGTCGTCCGCCGCCGCCCAGTGCAACCTGCCCACTCCCTACGAGACCCTCTTCTCCAGTCCACACACCCCCCCCTCGACACCCCAAAACAGAGACTGCCCCCCCCCCCCCCCCCCCCCCGCCCCCGTTTTAACCCTTTAATAAAACATTGGAACTTAGTACTGCAATCCCTTGTCTTGTGCTTGTTTGGTGTCTGTGAGTTGCTCTTCAGGGGTAAAAACCAAGGTGTATCGTGTCGGCGGCTAGCACCTCACGACCTGCGACACATCCATTAAATAATTCAGGACATCTCCATGAAGCTGTTCACAACTTCTTCAAGACTAAGACCTGCTTCCAATCAATCAATCAATCAATCAATCAATCAATCAATCAATCAATCAATCAATCAATCAATCAGCAGAGGTGGAAGAAGTACTGAAGTTGTGTACTTAAGTAAAAGTAAAAGTACTCAAGTGAAAGTAAACGTTGTGCACCAAAAATGTGCTTAAGTAAAAGTCCCCAAGTATTGACTTTTAAATGTACTTTTTGAGCACAAAAGTACAAGTACTCGCGCAATGGCTGTCTTTTTCCAAGTCTGCCTACTTGATCCAATTGGAAACTATTTGAACATGACTATGGAGTCCTGTTATTTTTAACAAAAAAATAAGTAGTCCTATCTTTTCTGTCTGGGTGTCAGTTTGGAAGTGGAAAACATGTCATTCCATTAAACTCTTTAACTGAAAGAGCCTAGACTGAGGTAAGCAGATTTGTAGTAGCCTATTTAATTGAAATTGCATTGACAATATGTAGGCCTAAGTTCCCCGAACTGACCAACAGTGACCTGAGAAACAAAGAGAATATATTGCATCCACCAACAATGCACAGCCTACAGTTGGATAATATCAACTGCCACAGGCCTAGGATTACAAATCAAGCATGTTGTCGTTTAACCCTTGTGTTGTGTTCGTAAGCTGCATACACCTGTGGTGTTCGGGTCATTTTTGACCCGTGATAACAAAACTCAGCTATAAAATACCTAAAAACACTAGTTATCATCAAATATTGTTTTTCATCTCATGGCTAACTTGGTATGTATTCATATCCATGGAAATATTACTGATGTATTCATCTTTTTGACTTTAAAGATCTTTTATCTTACATTATGCAAATCGTTTTTGATGACCAAAACTATCAAAATCTGCATAAATTCACTATTAATACCTCCCAAAGTGATACAATTAGTGATTGTGTTGTCCATGTATTACAGCTGATATGAGAGTACAACAACCCCCAAATTTATTTTATTAGTTTTTCTCTAATATTAAAAAATATCATCAAGAGTGGCATTTGTGGTGTTCGGGTCCAAACCAACCCAAAGAGATTTATAGCAGGATAAACACCAAATGTCAACTAAATTAGTTTTTCAGTGCATAAAATTAATGTTTAAATATGTTGACTTGGTGTTTTTCGATATTTATATGATTTTAGTGTGGTAAATATACAAAATAACAATTCTGTCAGAGTCACAGCTTTTCCGCCAATCTAATGCAAAGGTATTGGAAATGAACACCTCAATGAACATGAAAAAAAATCACACTATTCATCTGAATCCCCTATGCCATGAACATGGACCATTATGTCATTGCCACATCAACTTTATGGAAAGTATAAGACCAGTTTTACATGTTTGGGTGCCATTATGAATTTTTGATACGTTTTTTGGAAAAAAATAGTCAGCAAAAATGTATTTTGCAAACAAATGTGCAGAAAATCTCATTATATAATGCAGAAATGGATTCCCTGACCATGAAAACATATGAGTAGACACCAGAAATACATCTGTACTCCTTTCACAACAGGAGATATGACATATTGTAGTGTATGGGACTGTCCGGCGGCCATATTGGATTTTTAATATCAAAAAGCTGGCAAAAAAAAGTTCAGGCGACAAATATATTTTCCTCAACATAAATCACCAAACTGAAGACAAAGGGCAACCAACAGCTTTTCAGAAATGCATACAACAACCAAAAATCTATACCGGGTCAATTTTGACCCCCGAACACCACAGATGTAACTTTTTTTTTTTGGACCTTTAAAATTTACTAAAATGATAAAACATATTTTTTTTGTGTTGAAATGATTGTGACTGATGATTAGATGAAGCCTTATTCCAAGAAAATAAAGGAAAGTGTGTTTTTTTCACACTAAAACTTGAAAACGGGTCAAAAATGACCCGAACACAACATAAGGGTTAAAAACAAAACAAAAACCTCGGGCAGAGAGAGTGAGAGACAAAACGCGCTCCTATGCAGTATTAATATAGCGATTTCACTTTTTTTTTTTTTTTTTACTGTAGTCTATATGGACACGGGGGACACAGGTGCATGGGTTCTGTAATGTTTTCCAGCACTGTTGCATTTTTTTCTGTCTCATGCGCAAAGGATTTGCTATCATTCAGAATAAGGAACATCAGCGTGTCGGCAGACAGCTTTCTCTTGTTGGTGCTGCGCATACAACTTGAATAGTGAAGCTAGCTACTCTCCACACGTATTCCAGATGCCCAGAAGACGGTCGCCAGAAGCTTTCATCTAAAAAGTTACCGGAAAGTCAGAAAACTCGCTGTATACGACAGCAAAATGTGCTCAATTGTCAAGACATAGTCGCGCGCTGCTCTGATGCAAAGCGAGCATGCTGTGCTTGGTCCCGCCTCTTTGCCCGCAGCCGAGGCTACTCAAATATCCACGCAACACAACAGGAAAACCTAAGATAAATGTAACGAGTAACGACGTCTTATTTATTTATTTGTAGTTTATTTGTCAGAGACAATGCAGTGCACAGTATTACAAACATTTGACATGGCAAGGCCATGGCAAGGCTGATTAAACCTTTTAAGGTCAGTTGAATAATCAAACTCTTAGTTGGCAAAACCTTGTAAAGTTAGTTGACTGAACTTAGTAATAGTAGTACTCCAAAACCTTAAGTTATAAGTTCAAACTTATAACTTAAAAACTCGGTGCAGAAAGTTGCCTTGAAAATGTGATTTGAAACCAACTTTTATTTTTTACAGTGTAGGTGTAACTTCAGACAAACATACACGTTTTTTGTTTAAATTATGGATGTATCATAACATTTTTCTATGGTGGGTTTCTATGGTTTTTTTTTTTTTAATGAACACAAAGTGATGCCTCACCAGTGCAGGGGGGTACAAGTCTGATGCCCTAATCACTTACCCATAACTGGTCAATGTACAAATACAAATTTTCATAATATAAATACTTCTACAAGGATTTACTGCTGAGGCAATGTAGTTCTTTCTACCATTTGCTCCATATGGGTTTGTTATTCTATGTTGTTACGGATGAACTGACATTTGGTCGGATATTCTATGAGGGACTGGTGTCATAAAGCCTACAGCTTGAGCTGTTTCAAAAAATGTATGTATATGTTTTTACATCACACACTTCTCACTGTCATATACAAGTCTTTTAGAATTTATTAACCCCTTAGCGCAACACTATGGCTCTATGTAATGTCATGGCAATGTTGTTATGGTGTAGTTAAGCATTTTCAGCAAGTGATTAGGGTCGCCGGCGACCCCTGCTGCAATAAGAGGCTACTAAAACTTTTAAAAACTTGTTTATGATTTTACAATTTTACGATTTTCCTTTCCACAAGGGACAGCTGATCATACCACTTGTACTGTATCTTAACCTGATTTCTGCAGCAGATTGTCTTCTCCTCTGGTCAGTTCTCACCTTGAGAGTCTCTTCAGCCTTCCTCAGCTCCTGCAGCTCCTTCTCCTTCAACTGGATTATCTGCTGGTATCTCCTCTGGCTCTGCTTCAACCCCTCCTGTACCAACATGAATCACAACAAACCAGAGGTATCAAAAGTAAAAGTTTAAAAAAAGAAAGAAACACAGTTTCCTTCCAACACAAGTAACTTATCTGAGTAACCAACGGTCTATCTCATTAGGTACAATGGAGTAAATGGTGTAACAGCTCTGTAATTCCATGTGCTAGTGTTGTAATTACACCACAAAAGTACTTTTACTTTTACTTTTGACACCTCTGCAACAAACACATGCACTATGTATGTATTTATGTATGTATGTATGTATGTATGTATGTATGTATGTATGTATGTATGTATGTATGTATGTATGTATATATGTATGTATGTATGTATGTATGTATGTATGTATGTATGTATGTATGTATGTATGTATGTATGTATGTATTCCGTAGAGTCGCGGAGTTGTTGACATGTAAATCCAGGCACAGAGAAGTTTGATAGTGCACCGTTTGTTTAGAAACAACACCATATCCAAGTGCAGAGATACAATCAGCAAAGTGTGTCTACTCACTACTTTTCCGGGTGGTACTGCACTCTAGGGGCGCCAACAACTGAATGCAGACTCCCTTCGAATGAATGGGCTGCGCTGTGTCGACAGCGCCCTCTAGGTGAACTGCAGGTATGGGTGGATACACTGGACATATCGCCTTTGCTGATTGTATCTCTGCACTTGGATATCAGCGTTTGCGAAACCCTGTAAGAATGGTGCACTATCAAACTTCTCTGTGCCTGGATGTACATGTCAACAACCCCGCGACTCTACGGAATGAACATTTAAGTAATTTTGAGGCCCATAAATGGGTGGAAAGTACAGGTTTATAAGGATGGCTAATTCACATTAAAAGCCCTATGTTAGCATCGGCTAACTAGCGCTTGACTTCGTATTGCAGGGGACCTATGAGGGTGAGGTAAGTGGCAAAAGTTATCGCTCAGCATCACCAGTTAACACTACGTAACCCATTTCACACCGGATTACCCCTTTAACTAGTCCTCTCCCCCATCCTCCTACATGATGGAGGTACCCTGAGCATGGTACCCTCCCGCCGCACTGCTCCCTTTCGGGCGCCTTTGGGGGCACCATAAATGCAATTTCGTTGTGTGCAGTGTGCAGTGTACACTTGGGTACTGAAGAGTGCTATGTCACAATGACAATGGGAGTTGGAGTTTCCCTGTTGGGTTATCACTTTCATTTCACTTCACTTCACAGACCAACATGTGTGGGAAAAGCAGGGCAAACAGGTTGTGTGTGCAATACTTAATGTCTGGAGCTCAACCCGTTTTTCTACATTGGTTGGATATGCGCACAGACTAGCAACAGTACCTGTCATTTTTAGCTGGCATAAACTGTGACTATATAAACATTGAGAAACACGAAACACAGGTTACGGTGTGGTCAAGTGTAGCAACTGCTGTTTTCCAGTATTCAGTATTGAGTTACAACTGTGTGGCAGATAGAATATTAAGTCATATAGAAGTGTATTATACGTGTAAGGGAATACACCCCCTTACCTTTTTGTCCCTCCACTCTGCCGTAGCCGTGATTGTGTCATGATCTTTGTGGTCATCCCTCTCACAGAGATAGCAGATACAACTCTGGTCAGTGCGACAGAATATTTCCAAAACCCTCTTATGATGGGGGCAGATCCTCTCCTGTAGCTGGCCTGTGGCATCGATCACGGCGTGATTTTCACCATGAAGTTCATCATGGATTTTTAAATGAGTTTCACAGTATGACTTCGGACAATCCAGACAGGACTTGACAGCTTTGAGTTTTTTCTCAGTGCAGACGTCGCATGCCACATCTCCAGGTCCAGCATAACAGCGAGCTGGAGCAGCAACTTGGATTCTGGTCTTCCTGTGCTCCTCCACCATTTCGGCCATCTGACAGTTTTTGTGGAGATCAGGCCTGGAGTCGAAGGTGCGCTTGCAGAGGGGGCAGCTATATTTTCTTTTATGATCCTCTCGATCCCACCATTTCTTAATACATTTCATACAAAAGTTATGTCCACATGTAATGGTCACTGGATCCCTCAACAGCTCACAACAGACTGAACAAGTGTAGTTTTCCTCCGCCTGAGAAGACGCTGACGCCATGTTGTAGCCCTACCAAACACCAAGTACACACTATGAGAAGCAGCAGCAGAATGACAGCTGACTTCCTCAGAACACTAAGGCTGAGCCCAGGGAGGGAGGGGTTGTGAATTGGCCAATCAGGAATTTTTTTGTTAAGCGTAAAGGTAGGATCAGGTAGGATATATGTGGGTGTGGCCAATCAGGTTTCTATTCCTGCTTGGAAGAGGACGATGACACAGTACATGTAAAACTTGTTGGACGAGTTATTTGAGTCACGTGTAGAAAGACACAAAAATACTTTGAGAGGTAGGTAAGCAACTATATTGTGCTTGCTAAACTCGTGCTCTACTAATAGCACATTTGTGATTGATGTACAGTACATGCAGAGAAATTAAAAAAGACTAGCGCCATGACAAGGGCTGACAGCTCCGGAAAATGGCAAGCGCAGCTGCCATAGGTCTGTGCTTTTGAGTCAAATAAATTGAGAGAGTACGCTCACCACTGTCAAAACTGACATATTGTGTGGATATGAGGTGGCACATTATTCAAAGGCAGAAAATAAATAGGCCTACATACTTAAATCATATAAATCAAACAAAATATTTTTTAAAAATCCATTTATATTAGATATATATTCACAACAGCACAATTCAACTTCATAAATGGAAACACATCCTTGGACATTTGAGAATGTTTGGTGTCTTTATTAATGAAAAGACAGCTGAGAGTATGACAGGAAGAGAGAGAGAGAGAGAGAGAGAGAGAGAGAGAGAGAGAGAGAGAGAGAGAGAGAGATGGAGCAGGGCTGGGAAATGACCCAGGCCAGACTTGAACCCGGGTCCCCATGGACATGAACATGCAAGCCCTCATGTAGGGGGTCCTTAGCACCCACCCTAAATGGAGTGTGTGTGTGTGTAGGCGTGGAGGGGCCATCGGGAGATCGGGCACTTGTCCCGGTGGGCCGCGGCCACAAAATGTATTCAGCGGCCGCATTGTGTTCTCAACCATCCCCATAGTGTTACGAGTGGTAATGCGAAGGCTAATCAAATATGTTTCACACCTTGATACTGAATGATTGGGATTCACCAGTAGCCTATATATACCGTCTACCCGACCGCAATACCTCAGTGACGGTGTCAAACAGTAAATTGGCCACACCCCTTCTCTACTGATAATGTTCATACACCGTACATCGCGGAAGTTTACTAGATCTTAGTAACATAGTTTCGTTTTCAGTATTTCAAGAACCTGTGATATTTAGATTGGTTACCAAGGGATGGAAATATTAGTAAGTTGTGATTTATTTTCCGATTTCCACATGACTGTTACAGTTTACAGTCTGCCACTCCAGATTCACTTGTTCTGTGGTTATTGACTTGGGTTACGAACAGACTCCACCAAGTGGTAAGGAAGTGAACTGCAGTTAAGCAGGAAAACACGTTGTACATGTTTTGATGCCATTGGTTTGTTTTAGAACTAGCGGTATATCTCCTTACAGTCGAAATAATGTTATTATCATACATATATTTACATGTGGCACATTTAGGATGTAGCCTATGTAATGCCTGAAGAAATTGAACAAAATAATTACCACACAAGATTCTGATGTGAGCAGTGCTGGGTGTGTAGCCTAAACTGTGGATTAAAATGTAATTGCAAGAAACAAAGACATTTGCTGCGACAAAGACAGCGTTTTACGGTAGGCCGTTTGGATATTAAATTTGTTGACTTATGGTTGTGCTTTGAAGTAGCCTAGGTTTGGCTTATTTGCTGCATGGTGGGTTTATTGCACAATGTAGACAGACTTTTTGTAAGCTATGTACCCTTCTAAAAATCCCCACACTCAAAACTTTGTGCCCGTGCTCATCCTGTCTTCCTTAAATGCTATTTCAATAGGCCTACAAACTGTCAAAATGACAGTGGAGTGCACATTTTCATGGAACAGTAGCGTGATGTAGCCTAACCTGCAATGTTCTATGCAGTGGTGTAGTCTACTTTTTTATGGTGGGTATACTGTATATTTGAGCATTTTTTGAAGTGGGTATACTGTATATATTTGTGCCATTCAAAATAATGGATAAATCAATTTTAAGTGGGTATACTGAAATCCCTGAAATTTAGAAGTGGGTATACCCGCGTTCTACGTAGACTTCACCACTGGTTCTATGGTGAATGCTTTGAACTGTGATGATGGCTGTGTGGCCTATTACATCAAGTGTACTGTAGGCTACAATTCTCCATTTCAGGTTGATATTTTGACAACACTAATGTCCACATGTAGTAGGCCTACGACTGCAGATTTCGTGGTTTTTGTCTTTTTGGTTAGGGAACCATGTTGTTCGCGTTGTTGTTGTTGGGTTTTTTTTTTGGTAGTGGGGGGGGAGGAGGTAAAAAGGGCCGCTAAGGGGAAAATTCTCCCGGTGGGAAAAGTCTTCCCACTCCGCCCCTGTGTGTGTGTGTGTGTGTGTGTGTGTGTGTGTGTGTGTGTGTGTGTGTGTGTGTGTGTGTGTGTGTGTGTGTGTGTGTGTGTGTGTGTGTGTGTGTGAACTGATATACAGTAAGGCTGATTGGTATACTGAAATGTGTACTACATGTTTACTGCAATGTGCAATAATGTGTATTACTATGTATATTAGTGTGTTAATGTGTATTAGTACATCAGTGACACAGGTGCTGGACCAAACAAGAAACTTAAAGGAAACTTAAAGGAGAACTTAAATGAGAACTTAAAGGAAATAATAAATGTATTAACTTAAAGGAGAACTTAAAGGAAATAATAAATGTCCACAACACTGCTCTACGCTCCCAAATACTTAACAGTGCGGTGTTTCAGACGCTCAGTCCTTCATCAAGTACAACTTTGGTTGCTGAGGTGATCAAATCTGAGCTGAGGATGTCAAATCCAACATGCTCCATTGGACATAACACTTAGAGAGTCAAATATAACACTCTCCATTGCATATACCACTTAGAGAGTAAAATCCAACACTAGTCTTCTTGTCATCTGACTAGATGTGCATAATCAACCAGTAAATATAACACTTTGAGAGTCAAATTCAACACTTCATTAACTTAACACTTAGAGAGTCAAATCCAACACGCACCATTGGCATTAACACATTGAGAGTCAAATTCAACACTGTAGTAGTGCTCTTGTCACATGACTATGATGTGTATGAAAGTGAAAGCGAAAGCCCATTGGGAAACTCTAACTCCCATTGTAATTGTGACACAGCACTCCACAGCACACAAGTGAACACTGCACACGAAATTGCATTCATGCCTCACCCGTGCAAGGGGGCAGCCCTCAGGGGAGCAGTGCGGTGGGACGGTACCATGCTCAGGGTACCTCAGTCATGAAGGAGGATGGGGGAGAGCACTGGTTGATTACTCCCCCCACCAACCTGGCGGGTCGGGCGTCGAACCGGCAACCTCTGGGATGCAAGTCTGACGCCCTAACCGCTCACCCATGACTGTCCCTGTATAAACCAATCATTAAATATGATATAACACAGAGAGAGTCAAACTTCCTCTCCATTGAAGCCCCCTCATTGGTTTCAGAAGTCTTCTGGTCAACTGTTCCTCACCCCATCACTACTTGTGTTAATTAAAATGACGTTTCATCTGATTAAAGTCTGTCAAGTTTTTTTCTCTTGTGTACCATAAACTTTTACTTGTGTGTTTTATTGTGTGTGTGTGTGTGTGTGTGTGTGTGTGTGTGTGTGTGTGTGTGTGTGTGTGTGTGTGTGTGTGTGTGTGTGTGTGTGTGTGTGTGTGTGTGTGTGTGTGTGTGTGTGTCTGTGTGTGTGCTTGTAAGATGTACCGTATTCATGGATGCTAATGATTGCCTATCCAGAAACCTAGTCCTCCACTGACAAAGACAAGGATACTGTGAAGATGACCTCTTGTGGACAGGCAATGCAACAACAGGCACCTGAAAAGCACATTTGTGTGTGTGTGTGTGTGTGTGTGTGTGTGTGTGTGTGTGTGTGTGTGTGTGTGTGTGTGTGTGTGTGTGTGTGTGTGTGTGTGTGTGTGTGTGTGTGTGAGGGTGTGTGTAAGGGTGTGTGTAGGGTGTAGGGTGCAAGGGTTTTAGATAAAACCATGTCCATGGACAGCTACACATTGGCCATGGGCATTGTCCACATTCATGTCAAGTTTAGTTTAGGTTACAGGGTCGCAGGTTCGAGTCAATCTTCTCCCGCGGCAAGCAAAGAATCTCCTCACAAGTGGAATATTTATGCAGACGTGACTTTATTATGCACATGTGCATTAATCATTGAGACACATTCAGTAAAACATCACCCCAAGACCCCTACACCAAACAAACATCATAAGTGCCCTAATGCTACTTAGATGTCCATTCTGATATTATAATCCATAAATGTTCATTCCAATACATGTAAATCTTTATTGTGTGTGCTGTGAAGCACTGTGTACTGTAATCACGATGACAAATACAGACTTTAAATACACTTTTCGCAATAAAAATGACTCTCCAGCTTTACATCTACTCTTCACAAACTACACAGTTTTTGAATAAATGTTTAATTATGTACTGTACATTAATATTTAACAACAGTTACCATACACGAGCAAAACAAGACACATTGAGTTAAACACCACCCAAAGACCCATACAGCCTCTCTGGTGGTACATTTACTCTTCACCAGTGGTACATGTTTTAGAGCAATGATTTCATTACGTAGGCCTACATTAATCTTTGACACTAGTTAAAGCAAAACTTGAATTTGAATTTATTTATTTACGGGGAGTGCCTCTTGAGATGTGACATCTCATTTTCAATAGGGTCCCCTTAAATCTGGACAATTCAAACAATACAAGACAATACATTACAGCACTATACATTCATTCACTCACATTCACACACGTTCAATCCACAGCCTCCTCACCCCTCCCCTCCCATCCAACCCCCGTAATACTGTGTTCTTTGTAATGGATAAGACAAGTGCATTGCGTATAGGCAGTATAATAGATACTAAAAAAAAAAAAAGAAATAAAATAAAAGACATGAAATTAAAATTAAAATTAAAACAGGAGATCAAAAATCCAGAATCCGAGAAGGCATAAAAAAGAAAACAGAGATTCACTGCAAACTGGGAGTGCATGCCAACCTGGACTCAGTGAGACTACGAGCTTGCAGGAATAACAAAAAGAGAAGTTAATTTGAGTTGCAGCAATATTAGTGAAAACATGTACATGTGTTGCATGCATTCAAATACATTGACAGAGATGTCTTAAACTGCCCCAGGGTTGAGGATGATCTTATTGACCCAGGTAGTGTATTCCAGTCAAAAGGAGCTTTGTAATTAAAACAACGCTTGCCGCTTTCTTTGGAGATGTGTGGCACAGTGAGAGAAAGGTGTTCGGTGTGCCCATGGCCGTAGCCAGCCATGTGAAGTAGGCGAAATTTTATTATTAATATAAAATATAAATTAAAAATGAATTCATAAAATAAATAAATATAGGCTACACAGGCCTATATATAGGGCCCTCCTCTATGAATGTATAGGCCTAATGTGAAATAGTAAATATGTAGACATGTATAATAATAAATATGTTGTAGTTTTCAGCCAACTCAGCCTATTCCCTTTGAATGGCTATGCTTTGGTATCATGCCTCTTTTATTATAAACAGCATCCTCCCAGTCAGTAAAGCCCTTTGTAAGGAAACTTACGTTTGACCCTGAAGTTGCACAATAAGCTACATCCTCAGATGGCAAGTTGCTCAGCCATTCATATTTTTCTCCCAATGAAATTACACTTCAGCTGTTTTCCTCCAAAGATACAGGGATAGCTATCTCTGTAGTGCAAACCACCTATTTTGGAGTAAACTTTTTTCTTCCTAGAGTCGCATCAAACGTTTTGTTTTTATTTAGTTGTTATAGTTCTTCACAAGCGCAGAAGACAAAAGTCTATCAACGAGAAAGAAAAGTAGCCTATCCTCCGCGCTCCTGAGCCATCTGATGCGTCACGGCTATGCAGACACAGTAGTCACGGGAGCCTCTTCAGGTGTGGATATTTTACTGCGATTGACTCTGACGAAGACAAATTAACAGGAAAATATCCACACCTGAAGATGTTCCGGTGACCTCCTCTGTCAGTGTTTATCTTTCCAATTTACAATCAATTACCTTTCACGGATATCCTGCTTTTACCTTTATGCAGCAGCTGATGCAGCAGCCGGCCTTCTTAAAATAATGACTCAAATGGCTTTTTAAGACACCATAGCCTACTTGTTACGCATGAGCTTTATGTACCCTAGTCTATACAACGGTTGGCTTTCTGTTAGCGGAGATCTCACCAAGCGCGGGCTTTCTGGTAGCAGAGACCTCACCAAGCGCGTGCTTAATGGGCGCGTTCGTGACGGCACATTACTGCGCAGGCTGCACACGCACACTTTGCCATTTCAATGCATTTTTCCAACCAGAAAGCATGGTAATTTTGCGTTGCGCAATGCTCTGTCACGAACGCGACCAAACACTTGCGATGTCGGCTGAGTTGCGTTCTCTCCCACGAGTCGCACCTCTTGCGATATTAATCAATCTCTCAAACTCTCAAAAACAGAACACAAAGGCAAAACTAGAACACATAGCACATGGATGTTAACCACAGTTTGCAAAGGACGCTTCACAAAGGTTTATATATGTTTTTGTGTGTTTCAGTTGGTCATATTTGCCGTTAAAATAATAATAATAATAATAATAATAATAATAATAATAATAATAATAATAATAATAATAAAACCTCTCACGATAGGCCAGGTCCGGACCTCGCTAGCCTCAAATGTAACTACGGCCATGGGTGTGCCTTAACCGAAAGTTTGTATGGTATGGTATCAAATATTGTTTTAGGTAAAGTGGATAGTTGAGGTGTAGACATTTATAGATGATCAGAAACCAATGGAACTGCATCCTTACTTTGGGTGAAAAAATGTTTAAAGAGTTATACAGAGTGCAGTGATGTGTTCTGTAGGGGCACCTAAGCACAAACCTACATATATTGTTGTAGGCAACGCTCAGTGGCTTAAGATTAGTCTCACTGGTATTCTGATACACTACATCTGCATAGTCTATAATTGGGAATAAAAGTTGTTTCATTATTCTTGTTCTGATCTGTATTGTGAAGCAATTATTGGAACGATGCAACATTCTAAGATTACAGTTGAGCTTTTTAAAGAAACACTATGCAACTTTTTCATAGTCATGAAATGGCTTGGAACTCAGGGTTGGAACTGCACTTGCAGTTTTGCCTGGAAGCGCCGCGCCCTTTGTTGTTGTGGATATTTGTGGCCGCTAGGGGCGTCTAGATTTCTATGGTGTATGAGTGGAACGAATGAGAGACCCATTCCCCTTCGTTTGCTAACTAAACAGCAGCAGCTCGCTGAAAGCTGGCTACTTGCTAGCTGATTGTAAAATATCACGCTGGCATGCAGCGAAAACAACGAATGGGACTGCAAATAAATCACGAGCTAATTGAGATGAAAGGTTTGGACAGGCAAATAAATCGCTTATGTGAACATTGGAAAAGGGCTTCAAAACGGAGAGCACCAAACGCCAAAAGAGCAAATATGTGGATTGTATCACTCATTCACTGCACTGGGATATGCATTAGCATTCTCAAAGTCCACGCCACCTCGTTTTAGTTTACAAAGCTACACAAATGTATACGAGTTGAAATCTGATGGCGCACATTTTACTTGATGTCAAAGGACACAATCAGTCGAGCGAGGCTAAAAAATGTTGTCGATCAAGAGGAAACAAAACGTGATCCCTAGCCGGCTTATGGGTGTCCACTTTCACTTTCAACACCACATGATAAAAACGCGTCTTGTCACCTCGACTTGGAAATCAAATCTTTATTATTACAACAAAATAAGCAATAGCCTTTTGTCTCCTCGTTCTCCTAATGTACAGGTACTATATAGTTACTGGAAATGTGAAATAAAGACGGGGATATCTGCCGGGAACAAGTGGATCAAATAATATCCATCTGAGGGAAGTGCAAACGTTATTGCAGTTGTGTGAAGTGAATAGACGAAGCAGCGAACTCATAAGCAAGGGGGAGAATCGCTGATAAAGCCCCTTAGAAGTGGAGAGAGCTGAATGCAAGGAAGGGAATCTGGCTAATTACAGAAGACGAAGAAATTTAATTAGCACATAATCTGGAAGCCAATGTCTATCTAATTCAGTTCAATGCAAATTTTCAGGAGAACCACTAGAGGCCGCTATGGAGTTGTTTACATCGGTGTGTTTCCATGTCAAAGTTGCATAGGATGTCTTTAACTACAGAATCTATGTGTGATTTGAAAGACAGTTGGGAATCAAGCCGTACACCAAGATATTTATACTCATCAACTTCACCCAGGGGTGTACCATCAATAAAGTTCACAGCCAATTTGAATTGACTCCTTGTCGCTGATCTTGTTGGGAAAAACATGCAGAGAGACTTATTTTTATTGAGCAACAAGTCGTTGCATTGAAACCACTTTTGAATTCTGGGGATGTCTACTTGCAGATCAGACTGAATCTTAGATAGATTAGTATTAGAATTATAAAGGACTGCATCGTCGCCATATACGTAAATGTATAGAGCAATCTTGGCAGACAGCAGGGAGGTCATTAATAAAGATTGAAAATAAAAGAGGCCCAAGCGATGACCCCTGAGGAACTCCTTTTTCAATGAGAGTATATTGAGAAAGACTTCCCTGGAAAGACACACACTGTTGCCTAAGGTGTAAGTAAGAGTTGAACCATAGAAGTGCCTGTTTAGAAAGACCTATCGACTGTAATTTGTCCAGTAAAATGTAGTGGTTTACAAGATCAAAGGCTTNAGATAAATCAACAAAAATTGCACCTGTGGACATGCCTTTATGACTCCCCACCATTCCCCACTGTATACTGAATGACCCACAGGAGCAGCATTTGCCTGTAGGGTCCTCACAACAGCTTCACTGATGATTCACCACCTACCCAAAACCCGGGGTAGAGAGTGTGTGTGAATGTGGTGTGGACTCTGTGCAGGAGGGTCATTGTGTCAGAGATGCTGTAGAAGGCCAGAGTTCCTGCCCTGTGATCCACATACACTCCTATTCTGGAGCTGGCCACTAGAGGGAGTTCAGTACTTTTATTATTGTGCCAGAAAGAGGAGCGGGAGCTACGGAAGGCCAGACTCCAGGACTGATCATTACATCCAAAGCAACACACATCACCCTCTCCTTTCCTGCTGATGCTTTTATATGACACTGCTATATCAACATTCTGTCCACTCCACTCAACCTCCCAGTAGCAGCGTGTAGACACACCCTCTCTACACAACACCTGCCAACACCTATCAAATCTGTCTGGATGATCAGGATATGACTGGGCCTCGCTTCTACACTCCAGCCTCCTGTTCCCCTCAGACAGATGGAGGTATTTGTGTACTGTGTTTGGATCCAGAGTGAAGTGACAGGAATCTGGAGGAGTAAATAGGGTACAAACAGGGTTTTATGTGTGTGTGTGTGTGTGTGTGTGTGTGTGTGTGTGTGTGTGTGTGTGTGTGTGTGTGTGTGTGTGTGTGTGTGTGTGTGTGTGTGTGTGTGTGTGTGTGTGTGTGTGTGTGTGTGTGTGTTTGTGTGTGTGTGTGTGTGTGTGTGTTTGTGTATGTGTGTGTGTGTGTGTGTGTGTGTGTGTGCATGTGCATGTCCAACTCACACTGTAAGAAGTCCTCTCTGGTCACTGGTTCAGCAGTGAGAGCCCTGCCATCAGACACTGAAACAGAAAACCTTACATTGGCCTAAACATGAACACATTATGTACACAGAAACACACACACACACACACACACACACACACACACACACACACACACACACACACACACACACACACACACACACACACACACACACACACACACAATCCCCATTACCATCGTAGGGAAGCATGAAACAGACAGGTAAAGATGGGGGTGGACTCTGTACTTCCCTTTGTGGAGTGTGGATTACTGCCAGGGCCGCTGATAGATTTTGTTGGGCCCAGAACAAAGTAATATGAAATGATCCCTACCAAACACATACAATGTAATGGGGACCCAATTCTGGGCCCCCTATCTCCTAGGGCCCAGGACAACATATCAGTTTGTCCCCTCCCCCTGTCGGCGGGCCTGATTACCGCTATGGTGTTTTACAGCTACAGGTATCAATCACAAATCTACCAGAAGTCTTCAAGCTGTTCAGAATGCAGCTGCCAGGCATCTTACCAGGACAAAGAGGTGTGATCACATCACTTCTGTTTTAGCCCAGACTCCCAGTTTGCTTCAGAGTTTATGATAAAAAAAACTCTGATTATTGCTACAGATTACCAATTCCTGAAGCTACATTACCACAATGGGATGGGACATTACACCTAATTATTATGGAACCTTTGCTCTGCCATAATTCAACTAAAGCAGTGTTTCCCAACCTTTTTTGAGCCAGGGCACACTTTTTCCTTTCAAAAAATCTCGCGGCACACCACCAACCAAAAATTAGTAGCCGCCTAACATAGTCATTCTTATAAAAGTCTCTTGAATAGCAATCAAATAAACACAAAAAATGTTTTTTTCTCTTACAAATAAAAAGTTCACTTAACATGCCCACTTCTTAAGGAAGCTATAAACTTCAAAGTAGGCCTAGGCCTATATACAAATTGTTATTCTGTCCAAAAGCATTCTATTTGCAGGAATACAGAAAATAATGCTTATTCTGACAGTAGCAATGATATTTAGGAAAGATTTCACTGTTACAATATGAATATGCATGTTTAATATCAATCTCTGTTCAATGCCTTGCAAAATAGAACGTTTTCTCTGATTGCGTCTCCATCCACAAAACGCACATTGGCCAGGAGTTGCGCATGTCAGCCTCGTCAAGTTGCAACGCAAATTTCTCACGGATACGGATCTTTTCCAAAACCACACTTTCGATAACAGCAGACATGTCATCAATGTCTGGAAATTGTGTTATTTGAGAGAGGGACTTTGGCTATTTATTTAACCGCTTCAGGTCCAAGCATCTCATTTACAATGGCTTTGCAGGCAGGTAATATTAGCGTCTCTGCCACTATGTGACTTCTGGTTTAGCTACGGCTCTCTCGTTTACCTTTTCCCCCCTCATAAATGTAGCTTGGTTCTCTGTTTGCTTACGCAGGCCAACAAAATAGTCTGCACTCTTGTTTTGTGAAGGGTGTTTCGTTTACATACCAAGCACAATGGAATCGGTGCCGTTGCATCCCACGTACAAGTACCGGTAGTCCTAAATCCAAATGAAATAACTCTCTTTGTATTGACTCGAGCTCACGGCATTTGCCTTCTTTTGACAGCTAGGCCTACTACAATGCAATTCGCTACCTGCTGCCACCTAGTGATAAGGAATTATTACATGATTAGGACGCCAGTCAACAGCAGACACTACATAATGACATATAGGCATTATTTGCTGATAATAATGAATTCGGTTTTTTTTCCTTTTCGAAAACAAGAAGAACGCATATATACATATATTAACTGAAAAAAAACTAAGAAAGATTGTAATTTTGGTCATCAGTAATGAGTGATCGGACAAAATAAAAATGTAGATCGGAGCATCTCCAGTACAGGGTGTGCAGAATTATTAAGCAAACAAGTTTTCTGACCATATCGTCCATTCTATGTATAATTTCCATCACCAACCTGTATGAACATGAAAATCTACTGAATTTAAGCATTCCATTATTAGTAAAATAAGAGCGAGTATGATAAAGAGGAGTCCAGCACCTAATATCAGGTGTGCATAGTTATTTGGCAACTTACTTGTCCTCAGGGAAAACAAAAAAGGGCCACAAAGTAAATCTCTTTACATCACACCCTCTCTTTTTATACAAATGTGCACTAAGTAGAATGCTTAGGTTTCCATGTTTATACAGGTTGGTGTTGGGAAATAGGCATTAGCAGGACAATTAGCCTTTTGCAAAACCCCTCCCACAAACGGCCGCCAACCAATCCGAGCTCAGCAACGGTAACTAAGGAGTGTAGAACTTGTCGAGGTCCGTCAAAAACCTACGATTTCAGGGAGACATACAACGTGTGCCTATGGCACCGTCAGGGTCCGACACCATCTGAAGATTAATTAGGACCTCATTTTTTCACTTTCCCGAAGCAAATTTGAAAAAACCTCAAGCGGACTGATAACAGGGATGGATTAAGCCATGTGGAGGCTATTAGCTCCAGGTGATCATATTTAAAATTAGCAGGCTAACTGTGCAATCGTCTTGTTTGCTAATATAGCCCCCTTCCCCCTTGCATTTAGCTGGCAGAAAACGTACCCTAAACAAATAATCAATGCATCGCTCAGACTTAAGGACAATATTATATGATATTATAGTATTGGATTCACGGCATTATGATTCAAATTTTATTGGGAAACTACTAGTTGCGTTTAATATGCGCCAAATGCACAGCCCACGGAGCAGCCCCCACCCTCTCTCCTTCCCAGTTTGTGTCTGTGTATATGCATCGAGTGTGACAGCAAAAAAGGTAACACTGAAATGGGGCTGCGCTCGTTCCAACCTTGTTATGAAGATATTAACTGTCAACTAAAACCATTAAAGTGAACAGAAGAGAAACGCCCAGTGTGACTGCCCAAGAGCTGCGCAGTTTGCCCAAAGCCCGTCAAAGGTCTTGGCGGACGGCTGCAATGTCCCAGTTTACACCAAGCACTATCAAATGTCCTGGTTACAGACATCACATCGCCATCATCAAGTTGTTGTATTTCACAGTTGAATATGGCTTCTAGTAATCAGCGTGTGTAGGATACAAGAAGTGTAGGCTACACACATTTCCTATGAAACGCAGCCAAAACGTGTGCCTGGTTCTAAGTTTTTGACGGACGTAGCAACAATAACTAGGGGGCGTGGCTTTTGCGAAAGGTGAATTATGGTAAAAAAAAAAAAAACTTGTTTGCCTAACAATTCTGCATACTGTGTATTTGCCAAATGTTTGAGTGGAGGTAGTTAGAGGTCCTCAGTAATGACTTACTGTCTGGTGGCAGGCGTTTCTTACTGTTTATTCTTCTGACTGGGAGTTCAGGATCAGTATCTGCAGACCAACACAGAGACACACATTCATCCACATGCATCTCATCAGTTTGTAGATTTTCCAACCAGAGGAAAGAACACATTAGACGTTGTTTATTGCAACATAGCCAGTGCATATAAAGCATCCCTCTCCCCCCCACCTCGGTAGCTGCGACCACACCCCTCTGTTTTTGACCCCTGCGTACAAATCTCTCATCACCAGGTCAAAGCCCACTAGCCAATTTGCATGTGCCATAACAATGGCTAAGTAACTTCATTTCACTTCTTATTTGTGAAATTGACTCACCAGTATATATACCGTCTACCCGACCGCAATACCTCAGTGACGGTGTCAAACAGTAAATTGGCCACACCCCTTCTCTACTGATAATGTTCATACACCGTAGATCGCGGAAGTTTACTAGATCTTAGTAACATAGTTTCGTTTTCAGTATTTCAAGAACCTGTGATATTTAGATTGGTTACCAAGGGATGGAAATATTGTGATTTATTTTCCGATTTCCACATGACTGTTACAGTTTACACTCCACCAAGTGGTAAGGAAGTGAACTGCAGTTAAGCAGGAAAACACGTTGTACATGTTTTGATGGCATTGGTTTGTTAGAACTAGCGGTATATCTCCTTACAGTCGAAATAATGTTATTATCATACATATATTTACATGTGGCACATTTAGGATGTAGCCTATGTAATGTCTGAAGAAATGGAACAAAATAATTAGCCTACCACACAAGATTCTGAAGTGAGCAGTGCTGGGTGTGTGTAGCCTAAACTGTGGATTAAAATGTAATTGCAAGAAACAAGACATTTGCTGCGACGAAGACAGCATTTTAAGGTAGGCCTACACCGTTTGGTTATTAATTTTGTTGACTTATGGTTGTGCTTTGAAGTAGCCTAGGTTTGGCTTAGTTGCTGCATGGTGGGTTTATTGCACAATGTAGACAGACTTTTTGTAAGCTATAGCCTACTCTTCTAAAAATCCCCACACTCAAAACTTTGTGCCCGTGCTCATCCTGTCTTCCTTAAACGATATTTCAATAGGCCTACAAACTGTCAAAATGACAGTGGAGTGCACATTTTCATGGAACAGTAGCGTGATGTAGCCTAACCTGCAATGTTCTATGGTGAATGTGGACTGTGATGATGGCTGTGTATTTCATCAAGTGTAGGCTACAATTCTCCACTTCAGGTTGATATTTTGACAACACTAATGTCCACATGTAGTAGGCCTACGACTGCAGATTTCGTGTTTTTTGTCTTTTTGGTTAGGGAACCATGTTGTTCGCGTAGTTTTTTTTTTTTTTTGGTGGTGGTGGTTCGGGGGGTAAAAAGGGCCGCTAAGGGGAGAATTCTCCCGGTGGGAAAAGTCTTCCCACTCCGCCCCTGGTGCTCACACCTATTGGGATGAAATGCTTTGAAAGACTGGTACTAGCACGCCTCAAGTTCATCACCCCACCATCCTTCGACCCACATCAATTTGCCTACACGGTGAATAGATCTACAGAGGATGGCATTACATTGGCCATTCACACTGCCCTCTCACACCTGGAGAAACCAAACAGCTATGTGCGGATGCTGTTGATCGACTACAGCTCCGCTTTTAAAACCATTCCCCCTATCAAGCTGGCCACTAAACTGTACAACCTCGGCTTGAGTCCCCATGTCTGCAGATGCAGAACAGACCTCAGGCTGTACGCATGGGATAACATCTTTCAAGACCCCTCACCCTAAATACAGGCGCGCCGCAAGGATGTGTGTTGAGCCCTTTTTTGTACTCTCTCTTCACTCATGACTGTGATCTTAAGCACAGCACAAACACCATCATTAAATTTGCTGACGACACAACTGTGATTGGCCTGATGTCTGACAACAACAAGACGGCCTACAGAGAGGAGGTGGAGCAGCTGGCACACTGGAGCCAAGACAACAACCTGGCCCTGAACTCCAAGAAAACGAAGGAGGTGATCTTGGACCAACCCATCAACATCGGAGGTGAGCCAGTAGAGGTAGTACAGAGCTTCAGATTCCTGGGTGTGCACATCAGCCAGGACTTGTCATAGAGCGCCAACACCTGTGCAATAGCTAAAAAGGGATCCCAAAGTCTATATTTCCTGCCGACTCTAAAAAAGGCCCAGCTACCACGAGATCTGCTCACTAATTTCTACAGGTGTACGATTGAATCAGTAATTGCATACAGCATTATATCTTGGTACACCAGCTGCACACACGACCACAAGAAGATGTTACAGCGCATTATTAAAGCAGCAGAGACAATCATTGGTTGACAACTACCCACACTTGAGGAGATCCACCATACACGCTGCACAAACAGGGCATTGAACATCCTTAAAGATCACACAAACCCTGGTCACAGGCTCTTCACCATGCTACCATCAGGCAGGCGCTTTAGGACTCTGCGTGCCCGCACTAGAAGAATGAAGGACAGTTTCTATCCTACTGCCATTAGACTTTTGAACTCAATACGTCACCTGCCCCCCCTCAATACTTCAGGACTCTCTATACTGTGATAGCATATGGACTTTTATTATTTATTATACTGTTAATATATCTTGTATTTTGTGGGCATTTGTGGGTTGCTTCCGAACAGAATCTCACTGTATTTACATAGTGACAATGAAAACACTCTATTCTACTCTCTACTGTACTCTATGCATCTCACATCCAAACACTTTTGAGATCTGAGACATACGGTCATTGTACACAAACAAACACACACACTTTCACATGCATGTACACACAAACACTCATGCACGCCGCAAGCACGCACACAGTTGTCCAATGATCCTGTCCAAGCTGTGTGTGTGCATGTGTGTGTGTGTGTGTGTGTGTGTGTGTGTGTGTGTGTGTGTCTGTGTGTGTGTGTGTGTGTGTGTGTGTGTGTGTGTGTGTGTGTGTGTGTGTGTGTGTGTGTGTGTGTGTGTGTGTGTGTGTGTGTGTGTGCGTTGAATACTCACACTGTATGCTCTGGATGATCTGGACATGCGTGATCGCTTCAAGATAAAAATAATAAAAAGTTAGATATATGCAAAGTTAGACACATGTCATTTTGAAAACCTTATTCAAGATGTGTGTTGAAGATGTCTAGATTTCTGTTAGCCAAACCTGCTCCAGATATATTGACCATTTCCTGCTTGAAGATTGAATATAATTAATTTCTCATCCAGCTGCCTCTTCAGTGCAGACACAGATTCCTTCAGGGGCTCCAAGGAAAAGCTTTGGCTGACAGTCACGCTGGTTGAGATTGTGCTGTAAGGCCTCCCAGTGATGGACACAACGTTCTGCACAGAGAAACACACACTCAGGGCCTCCGCATATTGCACTGCGGAGCACTTTCTCTTCTGACACAATTCCGACCTCCGCACTCAATTTCACCATAGTAGAGAATGGATAGTCAATGGGCGGCTCCGACAAAATAGAACTCGTCTCTAATCGCTAGCGAATGTCCACGGACATCGGCGCCAGTGTGCGGGGTTCTATTGAAAACAATGGAATCAAACTTTTGCGGAGCAGTGCTCTGCACTTTGTCGGAGCCAGTGTGTGGAGGCCCTAAGGGTGGGTACTTACACCAACTGACATGAGCCTTGATCAGCATTACATAGACAGCGTTGTATTGGCCCTGTGTTTAGTCATGTTTTGGAACATGAGTTTAAATGGGTATGCTATTTTGGGGCTTAGTACAGTTAAAATCGTTGGCTGGGGTTTATAATGGTGGTAAAATGTCTTATTTTTCATGTTAAGCGTTTTCTTGCTTTACATAATGTTGCCCACCTTGAGGAAATGAATGGAATCCTGTGTCAGTGAAAGCTGCTTCATCTCAGCATCGGTCCTCTTCAGCTCAGCAATCTCCTGCTCCAGTCGCTTCAGGAGTCCTTCAGCTCGACTCACCTCAGCCTTCTCCTGAGCTCTGATCAGCTTTGTCACCTCAGAGCGCCTTCTCTCAATGGAGCGGATCAGCTCAGTAAACATCCTCTCACTCTCCTCCACTGCTGTCTGTGCATCAGACTGATAGAATACACGCACACGCACAAACACAAGCGTGCACACACACACACGCACACACACATTTTTAGTCAGTGCACACACACACACACACACACACACACACACACACACACACACACACACACACACACACACACACACACACACACACACACACACACACACACACACACACACACACCTGTTTGCCATACCGCCATACTTCTGGAAATGTTTAGTCAGTGCACACATGCACACAGCCCTGCAACAGGAGACGCACCTTGTATGTATAGTACTACTTAGGCTTAGGTACTACTTGAGAGTTTTTGAGATTCGCAGCCCAGTGCATTCTGCGGTTTCTACAGTATGTGCAGTTGTGTGTGTAATTTAAGTCACATAGCAAGCAAATACTGGATCTTAATCCTAGCAAGCAATGTCCATGTTGTGAGCAGTGGTGTGTAGTGTGCACAGGAATGATTTAGCACCACCTCGTCCCTATCTGTGCACGCCTATGGTTGTGAGGGAGGACATTGTAGCCTTAGAGATTTTGGCAAAAAGCATTAGTCATTATGTCACAGCTCATCACAACTACTATTTCACTGCACAGACAGAAATCTGATGCAGATTGTCTTCTCCTCTGGTCAGTTCTCACCTTGAGAGTCTCCACAGCCTTCCTCAGCTCCTGCAGCTCCTTCTCCTTCAACTGGATTATCTGCTGGCATCTCCTCTGGCTCTGCCCCAACCCCTCCTGGACCATCAGAAATCAAGGAAACAACATGCACAATGAGAAACACTTGCAATATCCAGCAGTGCGTTAAAGTGTAGTAATCTGCTAATATCCATATTTTTAAACATACGTCTTCTTTGTAATCTAAGTCCTGTATATTGAGGTGTTCTACAGGGCCAGATAGTGTGGCTGAGATGATGAAACTAGATTAATTTGGTCCTGCCATGGCTGTAATGGTAGGGCACTGGGCTGCTACACTGGCGACCCGGGTTCCATTCCAGCCCAGGTCCCAAGTCAATCCTTCCACATCTCTCTCCTCATTTGTTTCCTGTCACTCCTTCACTGTTCTATCATAAATAAAGTCAAAAAGACCACAAAAAATCCTTTAAAAAAAAGAAACTAAATTATTTCTTCACCCAAAGCTCCTGCTCTGCATTCTGACGGGCATTTCACCCTTACATTATTTGAGGAATATTTTAAATGTAAAAGAAAACAACCTTTTTGTGTTTTTCTAATACATATTAAACATGACCCAAGCTGCCTCTGAACCTGTAAATGACACGGTATACTGTATGGCAGGTCAGAGGCTACACTGAAGTTGGCCTGTAAATGTTTTACAGAATGAGACATTGGACCTTTTATCTAAGAAACACTGTCTACCTGAATGAGGAAAAAGTGCCTCCGTATTATATATGGTACATTACATTTAGTAAAGCTGAGCATAGAAAATGTAAATCTGTCCATAAATTATAAAAATTACTGTGAGGCCACAACTTGCCTTTTTATGACTCCACTCTGCCGTAGCCGTGATCGTGTCATGGCCTTTATGATCGTCCACCATACACAGATAGCAGATGCAACTCTGGTCAGTGCGGCAGAATATGTCAAAAACCTTTTTATGACGGGGACAGACCATCTCCTGTAGCTGGCCTGTGGCATCGACCATGGTGTGGTTTCTACCTGGATTAAGTTCATTATGAGCTTTCAAGTGAGTGTCACAGTAGGATACTAAACACTCCAGACAGGACTTGACAGCTTTGAGTTTTCTACCGGTGCAGTCGTTGACAGCTTTGCGTTTTCTACCAGTGCAGACGTCGCAGGCCACATCTCCAGGTCCAGCATAACAGCGAGCAGTAGCAGCAGCTTGAATTCTAGTCTTCCTGAACTTCTCCACCATTTCAGCCATCAGACGGTTTTTATGGAGGACAGGCCTGGAGTCGAAGGTGTGTTTGCACAGGGGGCAGCTGTATTCTCCTTTCCCGTCCTCCTGATCCCAGCAGCCCTTAATGCACTTCATACAGAAATTATGTCCACAGGCAGTTGTCACTGGGTCCCTTATCAGCTCCAGGCAGACTGGACAAGTGAAGGAGTCCTCCTCCTGAGACGCCATTTTGTAAATCTTCCAAACAGCAACTTCACACACTGAGAAGCAGCAGCAGAGTGACAGCTGACTTCCTCAGAACACTAAGGAGGAGCCCAGGGAGGTTGGGGTTGGGGATTGGCCAATCAGGACCATTTTTTGTTATCAGGAAGCGTAAAGGTAGGAGCAGGTAGGTTGGATGTGGGTGTGGCCAATCAGGTTTCTATTCCTGCTTGGAAGAGGACGATGACACAGTACATGTAAAACTTATTGGACGAGTTCATTGAGTCACGTGTAGAAAGAAACAAAAGTACTCTGAGAGGTAGGGGAACAACTTTATTGTGCTTGCGACACTCGTGCTCTACCGATAACACATCTGTGATTGTTGCACAGTACATGAAGAGGTTAAAAAAGACTAGAGTTGCCACTGCAGTGGCTGATTATGTCAAATGGCAAGTACAGCCTAGCTCTTTAAATTAAGCAAAAACGTTGATATTGGAAGCAGCACGGACAGCCGCCATATTTCTTAGAACGTTTTTAAATCCCGCCTCGGCAACCCATAGGCTCATTTGAGTGGTTATAATCTAATTTGTATGATATTCTGTTGTCACCAGGTAGCCCAGCCTGCGATCCTCACATGTTTATCGTGAATGTGTCCTATGGCCAGTACCTTACTGGTATGATGACGAGTCCCCATAACTCAGTGAGGACCTCTAGTGGATAGGCAATGCAACAACAGGCACCTGAAAAACACATTGATGCACATGTGTGTGTGCGTGTTTGTGTGTGTGTGCGTGCGTTGGAGAGGATAAGATCTTTTCTCTGGTTCTTGTTATCCATTCTCCAGTCATGATGTCTACAATGCTTTGACTCTCTCCAATCACATGCAAGTATTTTAGTTAAAACCACGAAATACACATTCATGGTGAGAGCTTAGTTTAGGTTACAGGGTTGCAGGTTCGGGTCCTTCTCCTGCAGGGGCAAGCAAAGAATCTCCTCACAAGTGGAACATTTATGCAGAAGTTACTTTATTATGCACATGTACATTAATCATTGATGCACATTGAGTAAACCAACACCCCAAGACCCCTACACCAAACAAAAAATCAAAAGGGCACTATTGATACATAAATATTCTTTCTGATATTTATGTGGCATAAATGTTCAATCCAATACATGAACATGTTAATTATGTGTGTTGTGAAGCACTGTGTACTGTGATCACGATGACGAACAGACTGACTTTACATTCACTCTTAAATTCACAATTAAAACGTCTCTGCAGCTTCAAATTCACTCTTCACAAGAGGTACATTTATGGAGTAATAATTTCATTATGTAGGCTACATTAGTACAGGTAGACTACCAGTTACAAAAGCAAAATGGCACCCCACCATCCCCATCCTTTAAAGTCACTCTTCACAGTTAAAGGGAGACTACAGCAAATTAGAAGTAATAATTTCATTATGTAGGCTACATTAGTACAGGTAGACCAGTGTTTCCCAACCTTTTTTGTCTCACGTACCCCCTAAGCCATTTTGTTGTACCATGAGTACCCCCTAACCAATGCTATCTATGTCTTTCCCCCATTCAATTGTCATTATTACATTTTTCCACGTACCCCCTAAGGTGTGCTCGCGTACCCCTAGTGGTACACGTACCCCTGGTTGGGAAACACTGAGGTAGACTACCAGTTACAAAAGCAAAATGGCACCCCACCATCCCCATCCTTTAAAGTCACTCTTCACACTTAAAGGGGGACTACAGGAAATTAGAAGCTAAATTACACTGCTAATCTTATCTTCATTAATGCACGCTACCAATTACAAATGTGAAACAGCAGCACCACCGTACCAAACCAAACCAGAAATAAGGTAAAATTGGCATAAATGTAGAAGGACAATAACTGTGATGTCATCATTGGTGTGTAAATCAACTGAACTTGAATTAGGGATAAACACAGTTTTCATGAATAGGAACAGATAGAACTTCCAAAGAGATGAGAAAGAATTGCAGCTATCTCCCAGCATGCAATTAAACTGTCCATGACAGTGTGTGTGTGTGTGTGTGTGTGTGTGTGTGTGTGTGTGTGTGTGTGTGTGTGTGTGTGTGTGTGTGTGTGTGTGTGTGTGTGTGTGTGTGTGTGTGTGTGTGTGTGTGTGCGTGTGTGTGTGTGCGTGCGCGTGCGCGTGCGTGTGGGCGTGCGTGCATACGTGCGTGTGGGCGTGCATGCATACGTGCGTGGGTGCGTGCCTGTGTGTGTGTTGAATGACCCACAGAAGTAGTATCTCTAGGGGCTTCACAACAGCTTCACTGATCCACCACCTACCCAAAACCCAGGGTAGAGTGTGTGTGTGAATGTGGTGTGGACTCTGTGCAGGAGGGTCATTGTGTCTCCCCTGATGCTGAAGAAGGCCAGAGTTCCTGCCTTGTGATCCACATACACTCCTATTCTGGGGCTGGCCACTAGAGGGAGGTCAGTCTCTTTCTTATTGTGTCTGAAAGAGGAGTTGGAGCTGCGGAGGTACAGACTCCATGACTGATCATTATTTCCAAATCCTCCTTGGATGCTTTTATAGGACACTGCTATACCAACCTCTCCACTCCTCTCAACCTCCCAGTAGCAGCGTGCAGACACACCCTCTCTACACAGCACCTGATAAGTATTCTTAAATCTGTCTGGATGATCAGGATGTGACTGAGGGGCCCCAGATCTGTACACCCTCCTGTTCCCCTGAGACAGATGGAGGTTGCTGTGTACTGTGTTTGGATCCAGAGTCAAGTTACAGGAATCTGGAGGAGTAGAAAACAGGGTACAAACAAGGTTTTATTTGTTTGTGTGTGTGTGTGTGTGTGTGTGTGTGTGTGTGTGTGTGTGTGTGTGTGTGTGTGTGTGTGTGTGTGTGTGTGTGTGTGTGTGTGTGTGTGTGTGTGTGTGTGTGTGTGTGTGTGTGTGTCAGGGAAGTAGAGTGACAACTACAGTATGAGTGTGTACAGAATATAACTATTGTTATTATACTGATATTATTGCTACTCTCACTGTTATTATTGGAATGTCTACATTCTATAGGCCTATTTATCTTATCTTCTGTTTACAAGTTCAATGTTAAATGTTGAATGTTGAATGTTAAATATTAAATGTTCATTTGTACTGTATTTATTTTTGACCACTTATTGTTACCAGTCCATCACTAAACCTGTCCTGCCTTGGACTTTATTTAAGTCTGTAAAATGTCAGTCTTGTATATGTCTTGTCCTGGCATGGCATAGAGAGAAATCGTAATTTCATTTCCCTTGTATGACTTGTGCATATGAAGAAAGTGACAATAAAAGCTGACTTGACTTGACTTGACTTGACTACAGAACAGTTCTGCCACTAGAGGGAGTTTAGTCTCTTTATTATTGTGATGGGAAGAGGAGCTGCAGAGGCGCAGAGTCCAGGGCCCTCATTTATCAAGCGCTCTTAGGCACAGATCTGTGCGTAAAGCATGCGTGCGATCATTCCTGAGCAAAGTGTGGGCTTTATGAACATGTGCTTGAGCGTAGAAATGTGCTTAAATCTATGCACACCTCAGACCATGCGTGCGAGTGGAAGACGCATGAAGGTATAGTTTGCTTTGAATGAAGTATGACAGTGTGCTATTTGACAGTGTTTCGTCCATGTGTCTCCTTCTTTTATTTATTTTGAAACACTGTCCTTCTCCTGTCAAAAAACACCCCAACTTCTGCCGCGGAAATGTTTCTATCTCCGCACTTCCCGCCAGCGCTTCGTGTGACGCGTGTGTCCGTGTGTGTTCATGTGTGTCCAAACAGGGTGGCGCCTTCGAATTAACATCTGAATGTATTTTTATTAGGGCTGGGACATTAACGTGTGAATTTCGATTAATTAATCACGCGATCCGATTAATTAATTAACGTGATTAAAAAATTAACCGCAGTAGCCTATAATGTAGCTACATAGTTCTGGATTAGACCAGTGGAGGGCAGTATTACGCCTGATGGTGACCAGCCTGCTGAAATTGATAAGAGTTCTCTCTTCTTTTTAAAAATGAATAAAATATTCAAAATCCATGTGAAAAAAAATCACTGTTGTCAAGTCAGATACTTAAATGTGAAAATTCATTTGATTCATTAATTTCAAAGCCTAAAGATTAATTCGATTAAAATTTTCAATCAAGTCCCAGACCTAATTTTAATACCATATATGGTTACTTGGAGGCGTTTCGGGATGCAAATTACCCCACATGCGCGTGTGCACAGTGATTTGGAAGGTGTGGGATTTATCATGCAGAGGTGTGCAGAGGAGCAGCCAATGCGCATTTGATAAATCCCGGGGGGTTTTTGGTACTTGCAACCATTCTATATTTCACTCGTAGGACATAATTTAGAAGGCATCCTACGAACTGATGATAAATGAGGCCCCAGGACTGAGTGTGTGTGTCTGTGTGTCTGTGTCTGTGTGTGTGTGTGTGTGTGTGTGTGTGTGTGTGTGTGTGTGTGTGTGTGTGTGTGTGTGTGTGTGTGTGTGTGTGTGTGTGTGTGTGTGTGTGTGTGTGTGTGTGTCCAACTCACACTTTAAGAAGTCCTCTCTGGTAACTGGTTCAGCAGTAAGAGCCTGGCCATCAGACACTGAAACAGAAAACGTCACATTCGCCTAAACATGAACACAATATGCACGCGCAGACCTGGCGGTGAGTGCACTTTCAGGCTGAAAGTGTAGTCTGGCCACCTGGTCTCTCTTGAAAAAAATCTGGTGGTTTGGTTTGTTTTTTGTTGCTGTTTTTATTTTTTTTTGGGGGGGGGGGGGTAGGAGGAAGGGACACACACACACACACACACACACACACACACACACACGCACAAACACACACACACACTCCATCTCCATCCCCATCTCCATCGTTAGGGCAGCATCTCCTGTGAAGCAGACAGGTAAAGATGGGGGTGCACTCTGTAGTGTGGATTGATTACTGCCAGGGCCACTGACAGCTTCTGCTGGGCCCAGGACCCTTACCCAAACACATACAATGTAATGAGACCCCCCCCCAGGACTATTTGGATAGGTAATGCTGTCCTTCTGATGACAAATACAAATATTAAAAAATGGCGTGTGTGTGTGTGTGTGTGTGTGTGTGTGTGTGTGTGTGTGTGTGTGTGTGTGTGTTGAATATTCACACTGTATGCTCTGGATGATCGGGACATGTGTGATGGCTTCATAATAAAAAAGAATAAAACGTTAGATTAGTCTTTAGATAATTGTGACTTTGAAAAGCTTATTGAAGATGTTTGTTGAATATGTCTGTCGATGATATTCTGTTAGCCAAACCTGCTGCAGATATCTTGGCTTTTTCCTGCTTGATGACTGAATCCAATTTTTCCTCCAGCTGCATCTTCATTGCAGACACAGATTTCTTCAGGGGGTCCAAAGAGAAGTTTTGGCTGAAGGTCACGCTGGTTGAAACTGTGCTGTAAGGCCTCTCAGTGATGGACACAAAGTTCTGCACAGAGAAACACACACACTAGGGTGAGGTAGACCTACTGACACGCGCCCTTGGTCAGCATTAGGGGTCTTACACACCAAGGCGGTAAAGCGTCGCGGAACGGCAGCGTTTTTTACCGGCGTCGGTGAAAATACATTGAAACCTATCTGTCCTTACACACCAGCGGTAGTCGAGCGTCAGCGGCGCGGGAGCCGGCTCCGCGCCGCGCTGCATTTGGAAAATAGAACTCGAGCGTATTTTTCACGCCGGCGACCGGCGGTGTCTCATTCAAATGAATGGCAAAGTAGCATGCTAGCTTTGGCTGTGGGGAGGGTTTTGAATAGGACTGGCCGCGCACGCCGACGCTGTCAGTGTGAAAGACAGAGAAAAACACGCCGGGCAAAACTGGCAGAAAGACTGCGTTCGTCCCGGTACCGTTCCGTTCTGCCTTGGTATGTTTTGGCCCTAACATAGACAGGACTGTATCAGCACTGTGGTCATGTTTTGAAAACTCTAATCTTTAGTCTAAAAATGTTGCCCACCTTGAGGAAGTGGATGGAATCCTGTGTCTGTGAAAGCTGCTTCATCTCAGCATCTGTCCTCTTCAGCTCAGCAATCTCCTGCTCCAGTCGCTTCAGGAGTCCTTCAGCTCGACTCACCTTGGCCTTCTCCTGAGTTCTGATCAGCTCTGTCACCTCAGAGCGCCTTCTCTTAATGGAGCGGATCAGCTCAGTAAACATCCTCTCACTCTCCTCCACTGCTGTCTGTGCACCAGACTGATAGGACACACACACACACACACAGGCATGCACGCACACACACACGCACACACACACACACGCGCACACACACACGCACACACACACACACACACACACACACACACACACACACACACACACACACACACACAGGCATGCACGCACACACACACACACACACACACACATACGGAGTAATGGTCACAACGACAATGGTGTTTTAAAATGAAACTAAATCTTGTTGAACAATGTCTGTGTATGGCTGTGAAGCAGAGTTCCTCTGGCAAACAGCATTTGAGCCCTGCTTGTGTCTCAGCTCATCACAGCTACAATCTCACTGCATGACCAAAAACCTGCTGCCAATTGTCTTCTCCTCTGGTCAGTTCTCACCTTGAGAGTCTCCACAGCCTTCCTCAGCTCCTGCAGCTCCTTCTCCTTCAACTGGATTATCTGCTGGCATCTCCTCTGGCAACATCAGGAATCAAACATTGGGAAACACTCGAAACATCCAACTGTACATGAAAGTAGAGATGCACCGGATCCTGATTTTTAGGATCCTGCCGGATACCGGATCCACTGCTTAAGATCCTGCCGGATCCGGAACCGGATACCGGATACCGGATCCTACGAAAGGGATTAAACACATAGCCTACTCACACACGTGGGCCCTTTTTATCACGTTGGCTCAAACTATTCTTACTGAAAAGCCTCGGCTACCGGATCCTGGATCCTGGAACCGGATCCGGATCCTGTGAAAAACCCTATTATCCTGCCGGATCCGGAATCGGATCTTGGATCCGGTGCATCTGTACATGAAAGTGTAGTGATCTACCAATAGCTATCGTTTTGAACATAATTGTACTGTGCGTCTTCTTTGCAATCTAAGTGCTATATACAGTATTTAGATGTTCTGATGATGTGACTGAGATAATGAAACAAAAGAAATTTGGCCCCGCCGTGGCTCTTTGTAGGGCACAGGGCTATTACGCTGGCGACCCGGGTTTGATTCTGTCACTCCTTCACTGTTCTATCGTAAATAAAGTCAAAAAGACCCAAAGAATGTTTAAAAAAGAAACTAAATTGATTCTTCACCCAAAGCTCCTGCTGTTGCTTTGGAATGGAAGGTGCCAAAGTGCATTCAGAAGGGCATTATTTTGGAACATTTTAAATTACTTTTTATGTTTTTCTAATAAGGGCAGGCCGATATGGAAAAAAAAACATTATCACGATATGGATTACTTTATATCACGATAACGATATATATCACGATATAGCACAATTACATACGTTTTCAGTTATTCTCTTTATTTGCTCTTTATTTTGTCATGTTGCAAAACAACCTTTCTTTAAAATGGATCTTTTTATTCTTATTTTTACAGTTACATTAACTTGTAGTGTGTATTGTGAATGAAATGTAGTTAAATGATATTCAATTGTATAAAATTGATAAAATTACTATCACGATATAAACGATATAGGTCACTACACTTTTATATCACGATAACGATATATATCGTCATATTGCCCAGCCCTATTTCTAATACACAATAAACATGAGCCAAGCTGGCTCTGAACGTGTACATGACACGGTATAGGCTACTGTATGGCAGGTCAGAGGCTACACTGGAGTTGGCCTGTAAATGGTTTATAGAATGATATTGGATCTTTTATTTAAGAAGTCTACCTCAATAAGGAAAAGTCCCTCCATATACAACATGGTACATTATTACATTTAGTAAAGTTGAGCATAGAAAAGGTAATTCTGTCCCTAAATTATAAAATATATGCTATGCGGCCACAACTTACCTTTTTCCAGAGGTGGAACGTAACTAAGTATTTTTACTTCGTTACTGTACTTAAGTAGTTTTTTCTGGAATTTGTACTTACTTGAGTAAAAATAAAAATGCAGACTTTTACTTTTACTCAATTACATTTTTTGACAATTACTTGTACTTTCTACTCCTTACATTTCTAGGAGAAGACTTTGTTACTAGTTACATTTATCCTAGGTTTTCCTGTTGTGTTTCGTGGATATTTCAGTAGCCTCAGCTGCGGGCAGGGAGGCGGGACCAAGCCCCTCTTCCAAATTGACACCCAGACAGAAAATATACTTTTAAAAACATTAACAGGACTCCATAGTCATGTTCAAATAGAACCGAAAACCGTTGCAGACACTTTTTCCTATTGGATCAAGTAGGTAGACATGGAGAAAGACAGCCATTGCGTGAGTAGGCCTACTTGTACTTTTGTACTGAAAAGTACATTTAAAAGTTAGTACTTAGGACTTTTACTTAAGTACGTTTTTGGGAAGCAACTTTTACTTTCACTTGAGTAATTTTTTCGCAGGGTACTTCTACTTTTACTTAAGTACACAACTTCAGTACTTCTTCCACCTCTGCCTTTTTCTGGCTCCACTCTGCCATAGCTGTGATTGTGTCGTGGCCTTTATGACCGTCCGTAGTACACAGAGAGCAGATGCAACTCTGGTCGGTGCGACAGAATATCTCAAAAACCTTCTTATGACGGGGGCAGATCCTCTCCTGTAGCTGGCCTGTGGCATCAATTATGGTGTGATTTCTACCTATAAGCTCATTGTGGGCTTTTAGGTGAGTGTCACAGTACGACATCAGGCATTCTTGACATGACTTGACAGCTTTGAATTTTCTCCCGGTGCAGACGTCACAGGCCACATCTCCAGGTCCAGCAGCACATTCAACAGGAGCTGCAGTTTGAACTCTGCTCTTCTTCAGTTGATCCACAAGTTCAGAAATAATAATATTCTTTTTTAAATCGGGTCTTTGAGTGAAAGCATGTCTGCATTTGGGGCAGCTGTAAACGCCCTTCACATCTTCCTCATTCCAGCACTCTTCAATACAACGCAAACAGTAACTGTGTCCACAGGTAAGAGTTACTGGCTCCTTCAGAAGATCCAAGCAAATAGGACAGTCAAATATGTCCTTGTTACCTGGCATCGCTTCAGCCATTTTCTAAAGTAGCCTAGTCGACGATAGCTGGGTTCCAACAAATGTTCGGCAAGGCAGTCAGACAACACTTCACTTTTTAGGTTCGTTTTCACTGGTGCTCATTACTTCCTGGACGGGGTGGAGTGTTCATCAGGGAATTATGGCTCTGATATTCATGGAGTACTGCTGCCCCCTACTGGTCAGGTTTAGTAATGTCCCAGTGCAAACGTGTGATCTTAGAATTATAAGGTTCTATCTCCGTTTAGGGTAGTTCTGAGATATTGAGCATCAAAGTTTTTACATCCCAGCTGTTTTGTGAGAGAACGCTTTTATTTTATTAATAACAATGTAAAATAATACTTTTTTCACAAAAATAACACCACACAGGCATTAATAAGCATGTAATGGGTCAGATTATGTAAAAAACTAAATTTTACCAAAAATGGAGATAGAACCTTATAATTCTCAGCTCACGCGGCACATCCTCAGGTTCAGGGGACTAACACTACAAAGCTGGTTCAGGATGAGTTAAGGTTAGGTTAAGTTAAGAGGTAAATCACATAATAGAAGAGCCTGGAGTCCTTATTTTCCTAAGAAAAGCTATTTTATTAGATGATTTACCCCTTAACTTAACCTTAACTTATCCTGAACCAGCTTTGTAGTATAGGCCCCAGCAGTGAGCAGTAGCGTGTGTGTGTGTGTGTGTGTGTGTGTGTGTGTGTGTGTGTGTGTGTGTGTGTGTGTGTGTGTGTGTGTGTGTGTCTGTGTCTGTGTGTGTCTGTGTGTGTCTGTGTGTGTGTGTGTGTCAGAGGTGGAAAGAGTACTAAAATATTGTAGCCTACTCACTACTCAAGTACAAGTAGGCCTACTGTTACTCTGTTGAAAATGTACTCAAGTACGAGTAAATTTACCTGTCAAAAAAATCTAGGCCTACTCAAGTACGAGTAAAAAGTAAATCATTTAAAATGTACTTTGAGTAAAAGTAAAAAGTTACTTTTTAACAATCAGCGTTTTCTCTGCCTCTAGATGTGCAAGGGGTGCACTGGGTTAGAGGAAGAACAGCTAATGTGGATCTCCTTTGAGTTAAGTGAATCTCCATCGTCAGCTTCCATGTCAGCCATCATCGTTTGAGTGAGAGACAGGTCGCACGCGCCAACTCTTTATAAACTAGGCTAGAATTGTTTTAGAGGTTTTTTTTTTTTTTTTTTTTAACTCAGTAACGCTTGTGCTGTAAAATGTACCGAAGTACATTACTCGAAAGAAAATGCACTTAAGTAAAATTACAAATATTAAAAAGTAGTTTAAAAAGTACAAGTACACAAAAAAGCTACTCAATTACAGTAACGCGAGTAAAGTAATTAGTTACTTTCCACCTCTGGTGTGTGTTCCAATGGTAACCATGATAAAGGCATGTTTGTGTATACACATTTAAGATGACATTAAAGGTACACTGTGCAGGAAATGGTCAAAAAAGGAACTGCAACTATGCTGCTCATTGAAACTGTTCTGCCTATTGCCAAATTTGATCTTCAAATGAAAGTTTACTGAGTAATAAACAAATATTTTCTAGTATGTTCCAAGTACAGTCATTTTTGCAGCTAAAAATGGCTATTTTTGGAAATTCAAAATGGCGGACCATGGAGAAGATCCCCCTTTTCATGTATGAAAAGTGCTATTTTTCCAGTCATAATGAATACTTAGAATTTGATGCTGGTGGTAAGTATTCATGAAAAAGGTAACATTAGTGAATGGGCAGCATGAATTCTGGAAATAAACAACTAAAAAGCTCACACAGTGTCCCTTTTAAATTGTTTTGTTCTTCAGTCAATGAATATTATTATTATTATTATTATTATTATTATTATTATTATTATTATCTAATTATTAATGTTTTTCATTGATATCAAATGGGGTACTTCAGTTTCTTTTTGGCCTTTAGTCACACTTCAACCAGAGTAGTTAATTCCTCATCACGTAGGCCTACAACTTCATTGCTGATATTCGCATCTGCTGCAGTATACACTTACACCACCAGATGGCGGTAAAGTACAATGTATACTTCTTCACCGCTTTACAAAAAGAGGAGTACCGGGCAATACCAGGGCTGGCTGGCTGCCAGACTCAGTCTTGGAGAGTCTGCATTTCCATTCCCAGGTTACCTGACCCTCCAACTCTCGTATTATAAGACGTCCTGCATGCAGTCAAGTGCAGTCACAGAAAGAAAAACACACAGACAAACAGCCTACATTAACAGAGAGGTGAGGCAGACAGGGACTCTCCTTGGTTGGCTGATCATGATGCAATTGTAAGACTTTTTAGGACCTTCGTATATTGTGTCATAAAATTGTTAGAAAGACTTTTCGTATAATATAATATAATATAATATAATATAATATAATATAATATAATATAATATAATATAATATAAAGGACAAAGACATCATCTTTTAGAATGGTGAAATAGTAGTCTTACTAGGGCAGCCCATTTAGAATTGCGTAATACGTCGTGACGTCAAACAGTCACAAGACTGCTCTGTCTGACCCCCTATCGCAGTGTGTGTGCTTTCTAGTGTGCGACTTGATGCAGACAAGCGGTTGTACAACCAGAGCACCATGGATATATGCACAGCGAACCTGCTCTGTCCGGATTGCTGGGTCGGGGAGTGAAAGCTACTGACAGGCTGGAAACTTCTGTTCAGGCGTAACTGTATCTCTGTGACACTGTCTGTGGTATTCCAGCGAAAGAAAGTCCTCGTCTGTGGAAACAATCTCGCAAGACTCGGATGTTTTGAGTGTCTTGTCTGCTGGCTGGCTAGCTGTGTTATAACACGCTAGCCGACACCTATCTGGGAAGTAGCTAGCGTAGCGACCCTGCAGCGGTGCTCTCTCCACTAGCCAGCCCCGTGGTGGGTTAGCTAGGGGCGGCAGGAACTGTATAAGGTTGTCCCGACCCGGGTGATGTTTTCCGTAATCTCGTACGGTAGACTGGTCGCCAGGGCTGTCATCGGCGGTCTCTCCCAAACCGATAGCCGCGATTACAGTCTTGTCACGGCCAGCTTCGGGTTCGGGAAGGATTTTCGCAAGGGCATCCTCAAGAAAGGCATGTGCTATGGAGACGACGCCTGCTTCATAGCGCGACACAAATCTGCAGATGTATTAGGTAAGTTGTCTAACAACGGAACATCAAACGAAAGAAGACTTTGAAGAATGTGTGGTGTTTGTTTGGCAGCCTCACAAGGTTAGGCAATGCATTGCAGTTGATGAAAGAAGTGATCCGGCGTTGCAGTCGGGTGTAGCAGCGTTAGAAATCTGCCTTTTTGGCATTAGATAACGTTCAACTAAGTGGGGTAGCACTGTGGTCGTAGCAGCAGACGCATCCTGTATTGAAGGGCTATCGTTCAAGTTCAAGGCAGGCTGGTGTGGCTTGTGTTTGTAACAGTATTTCAAACTGTAACATGACGAACTCAGTCCTCGGCAGTTTCTGACTGTGGTCAAAGAACAAAGTGTTAGGCCGAAGAAAGTGGGTCCTTGAATGGCAAGCTAAGCACACGATTATTTTGTCTGTAGGCAAGTAAGCTGCATTTTCCTGTTGATGGCCGTGTTTCTATTTCTTTTGCCGATGAGCATTGGCTTTGAAATATACATGTCCAGTGACTATATATCACACTAACAAACCAAAGTTGATATGAATTTGAGTGACAGTCTCTCGTTAGTGTGTGAATAGGATACCGAATGTACTAGCCAGCCTACTTAGAACTCCATGTGTATTTCTAGGTAATGGCAATGGAGAGTTTGGTTGGCATCTGCTTGCACCAAATCCTGCCAAGTTCAGACGCCGTGTGTCAAATGGGCGCATTTATGGTTACGTTAAGGACTTGTATCGTTGCATTGGGTGCCACTGTCCTTAGTTTGATGACCCAATGCTGGCACTTGCCCTTCTGTCAACGCTAACCACCAAAGCGTGGCTTTGGACGAGACGGTGCTAGCCTAGCAAGCTAGCCGAGCTGGTCAAAGGACCAGCTGTCTTTTGCTCGGCTTTGCTGATTGAAAACACGCATGTTTCGCCAATATAATTATCCAAACGTGACAAGGTGTGATTTGACATTTTAATAATGCCGCAAGGTCTCGATCATTTCTGAGGAGAAGCCCACAGACACAATATTTAATCTGCACGAGTTGGCAAACAAAACAATGGTGACGTTTTGTTCAAGTGGGCGTGGTCACGTTCTTATCCAACCGGCTCCAACACGTGACATGCTGTGTTGTCAAACAAACCGGTATTTACATTTATTTTTTATTATTATTTTTAATAGCGCTTTGTACCAAAATATATTGTACCATAAGATTTTGTAGCAGTCTGGCATTAGCAGGCTGTTGTACATAGAGAAATGGTTCATTCATAGTTTTGATGCCTTCTGTGAGAGTCTTGTGCATGTGTGGATGCACAAATCATACAATCTGTATCACACATGTACCGATGATGGGTGTATTGGCTAATGATAGCATTGCTGTAGTGTTACAAACACGTCACATGGCGTTAACCGTTATCGTGAGGCGAAGGGGGGCATCAGAAATAGCAGTAAGTGGATGATTGGATTATATATCACAGCACTGCTTATGACGACCAGAGCAGAGGAGAGATGATGGAGAGATGACAGACAGACAGACAGACAGACAGACAGTTAAGGAGAAAGTGGAGAGGGGCCCTCAGGCCTATATCAGAGAACCACGTTGAGGAGAGCGTTGGACAGACAGACAGAGAAAGAGTTAAGGAGAAAGTGAGAGGGAGAAAGAGAGAGTTAAGGAGACAGTGAGAGGGAGAAAAAGAGAGAGTTAAGGAGAAACCTTTCACTGCCTATCTCCCTCCATGGCTGAGGTGTCCTTGAGCAAGACACCAAACCCCACACTGCTCCAGGGACTGTAACCAATAACCTGCAGCACTTAAAAACAAATGACTGTGAGTTGCTTTGGATTAAAAAAAGCATCAGCTAAGTGGAATGGAATGGAATGGAATGGAATGAAATGAAGAAGAGGTGAAAATATTGTCCAGTCATCATCATCATCACAGTGAAAGCAGTAGTAGCACTCAGGGTTTTTGTCAGTTTCGTCCACTTCTAATGCCAGTAGCCATTCCCGTAATATGGCTGGTTTAGACAGTGGCAGTCGGTGAAAACGGTCAGGGTTCCAGCTTTTCATTTTACGGTCGCAGCCGGTGTAAGAACCGCGGACCATGTTTAGCCTACCTAGCCACCTGATTAAGTAGCCTGCATCCGGGTCAGAGAGTTGCAACAGTGAGACACCTCTGAAAACACTGGCCTGATGATCTTCTCTGTGCCTCGGTTTGATTGACGAGACCTTTGTGATAAAGTGTGTAGCGTTTTTGAAGTTGTTTATAGCGGGGAAACATCCAGAAAATAATAGGCCTATAATTGGCCCCGCCGTGATGCATTGGCTGCGTTTTTCGCCAAAAAGCTTAAAATTAGCTAACTCCATAACGGTGCAGCATTGCCCAGAATGGTTCATCATTAGATACATTATGTGGCATGGGAAAGCGATGGTGAAACTTTCATTTTACGCCGGAACTATCCTTTAAAGAATCTCTGGTGAAAGCCTGCCCTGATCTATTTGCCTTTGTACTATTAAAAAATAAGAAAACGGAGTGCCACAGTTTCCTGCTCTTCATTTTTTTTTATGTCAACTTTATCCACACACTGTTAGAGCACTCGTGTCAAAAGATCTGGATCCACGCAGCGCTTCGGTTTTTTCCTTTTTTCTGAGCCTGCCCTGATCTATTTGGATCGCTTTCCCTTCTAAATGAGATCAGATGAGATTGATTCACCTTCACCATTCACAAGTCAAATGTGTGTGTGTGTGTGTGTGTGTGTGTGTGTGTGTGTGTGTGTGTGTGTGTGTGTGTGTGTGTGTGTGTGTGTGTGTGTGTGTGTGTGTGTGTGTGTGTGTGTGTGTGTGTACTGTAGTGTTTATGTACTGTAGTTCTACTGTGTACAATAGCGTATAGGCCAGGCTTTCCCCCAGCGCTTTCTTATCAAGGCGGCCGCCTTGACTAAACCCCACCCCCGCCTTGGCTACGTTCCCTAAAAAAAAAAAAAAAAAATGCGTCCGAGGGCAAAAAAAAAAAAAACTTGTAAAAAAAAAAAAGTTGTAATGCATGTTCAAGCGCAGGCACTAGGACAACATCGGTTGGACTAAATGGTGACACCTAGTGGTCGGATTTATTACTACGCCATGTGTGTCCATCCTCGAGGCCATATTTTGAAACGTCAGAATGCCCCTTCACTGGAGCGCGCGAATTTGAAATGGTGGACAACCCTGGCTTGGAGCCATTGAAACCCATTCAAAAGTACATTTGTTCGATGTTCGACAGAATATTTTTAATTAGACCTTAAGACACACCATGGGTCTTGTTTAAAAGCTGAGAACCTCAGCTTTCCATACCTGAAAACGGTATTTTCCTAGCATCTACCAATCCGAAGGTAGCCTACTTTAAGTGCAGAATTACTTTTCTAAAGATAGCGTTTTGTTTCCTTGGAAACGGACGCGGTTTATGTGTTACGCATACGCTATTTGACTCGGGTTTGCATTATTATGGATGAATTTCTAATCTTGACATTCTAATGGACAATCTGTGCGAGTTTCAAAATGCGTTTTTATGTAACATGGGAGTAAAATGTGTTAACAGTACGCCCGTCTGGGATTTGTTAGCTAGTTCGCTAGTTAGCTAGCAAGTAAGTAATAGCAGAAATAAACTCTCTGGTAATAGATATTAGAATCGATCTGTCTCAATGGCCCAAGCATAAACAAAGAAACACCAGGATTTGGATGTAATGCTATAATATCAGCAATTTGTCAAAGCAAAACATTCTGAGAACATTCACAGAACCAGTTCATTATATCCCAGGGTTGCCAACTTTTCCAAAAACCTTGGAGTGAGATTTCAGCGGGTCGGCAAATATTTTTGGGCGGGGGGTCTGGGGGTCAAAAATTGTATTTCTTAGATGCAATTTCATGCATTTTAATCAATTAGGCGTCCGGCTTGATGCTGTGCCAGGCGCCGGACAAGGCATTGAAAAGACGGACGGTCCGGCCTAAAGACGGACGTCTGGCCACCCTAGGTTCACGACACACATCTCAGAAGTTGTTCCACAGTACAGATAAATATATATCTGTGTAGATATGATGTAGACACATGTAGGCCTATACATTTTATGAATATGCAATAGTGTAGAGTGTGGGGCCTTCCTCTAGAATTTTGTGCATTTCTTAAATGCAATTTCTTCCATTCTAGTCGATTTTAGGGTGACTAGTTAGACATGTAAAATCCTAAATCCACATCTCATTCATAACCTACATCCTTTTATGAATGTAAACATGTGCAAAAAGTATTGAAAAACTCAGTGTAGCCATTTCATTTTTTACTCCCGCGATTCCTTTCCCGACGTCTGCTTCTGTATATGCCAGATAGGTTAGGTAAGTGTATTGCGCGAGACTCAACTCGCCACTTTTCCGGGTGGTAGCCTACTGTAGCCTACTCTAGGGGCGCCAACCGAGGAGTGCAAACTCCATACAGTGAATGGGCTGCGCTCTCCCGACAGCACCCCAGTGAACTGCAGGCATGGCTCGACTGAGTGGGGACGCAACCTGTTTACATAGAAACTCTCTGGTGATGAGGCTGTGTACACATGCTTCTGTCTCGCTAGCCAATGTAGCCTAACGAGTTAACACCGGGCAGCAAGCACGTGAATCATGTCTCTCTTATTCTGGGAATGAAAAACAAAGGCTCTTCGAAACGTATGAAAATTTACCAAAAACGAGCCAACGAGATGTTTTGGCGAAGCTTGGCATTCCTCAGGCTACCTTGTGTTTAAACTGCAACAGATGCTGCGTCTCCCCACGAGTCCCTCCCACTCCCCCTCGCCCTTCTCATCTCTCCTATGCCAGCAAGCCCAGCGCGACTTTCCCAATTCCAACCAGTTCTTTGCGTGGCTTTTTTTAAACGGTGTCCAAAAAAAAACACGTTGTAGGCTACTACTGTACAGCAGGCTATGCAACAGTGTGTTATTTATCGGCGTGGCAATTTTAAGTGCGCAGTCTTGCGGCGTTTTGCATGCATAACCTGAATCACACTGTGCAGAAACTCGCCAGAAAACGTTTGTTGAATGGGAACTTTACAAACTTATTTGACATCATAAGAGATGTCGACCCGTGCGTGGTCTATGCTTTGAAATGCAAGCCTCGTCTTTCTTAGCGCTCATTTTTGCCAGACAGGTATAGACATAAAAAGGGGTGAAATAATACAAATTCGGTTTTAGTAATCAATCGCTTAGTGTTCAAATTGGCTCGGACAAACGTGACCACTATAAGCGGATTCCACTGTAATATGTTATGTTTTGCCCGGAATAAATTATAATACCACTAACCACACACCGATTCATACGAGTTTTACAAAGGCATCACATCACCGCAGAATGGCTGGCTAGCTAGTCAGCCTCCGTCTTGTGTTAGTTAGCTATTTGGCTTTGACAACAACGTATTGGTGGTCCAGGACAGAATAAAGTAGTGAATTACTTACACGATTATGAATTAATCCCACTTCGTTATTCGGACATACAAACTATATATTGCCAGGAAGAGCTGAACCCCCCGCCTCCCCTTTTGCTTTTAACAGTCCGTTCTGGTACACTCGGCAGTTTGTTAGCAACTTTCCTTGTCGCAGTGCAACTTGCACTGTGCAAGTAGTAGGTAACCAACTAGCTACTAAATTGCTAACTAGTTTAGCAAGGGAGCGCATCTACTGACTGAACAACACACATTCGCTTTGGTTTCTCGAACTAGCGTCTCAAAATGAATCATCACAACCAATTCCTCTCTGGTGGCGTCTATTATGTAGTTATTTGTTCAACTATAATGATGACAAACGTTGAAGTTGACCTACTGATTTCGCGGCTCCTCAGAAGTGTCAAATTCTGTCCATCCACTCAGACTGAACTGGCCGCGCTCACTTGAATCGAATGGCACGCGCCATGTATTGTTACAATGAATCTAATGATGGGTTACCAATCAGATTTCGCCTTGACAGACTGACAATGACCAGCCGTTTCTCCTAATCAACAATCAGAGAGGGCTTAGACACTCTGCTGTAGTCCAATCATGAGTTTAAGCATTCGGAAATTATAGAACGACAGTGAAAAAAATCAACACAGAAAGAAAAAAATATCTAGCGTGAGAATTCTTTGTTAAGTGTGAGAACGTGACACTAAGTCTGAAAGAGTGAGTGTCACGGCAGATGCGTGAGAGTTGGTAACACTGTATATCCACAGCCTTGAGTGTCGGCAAATCTTTCCACTTTTGACATGATGTAGTGTAGAGACCTAGCACTTGCTAGCTAACTAGCGGGCCAGCTAGTTTAACAAATCCCAGACGGGATGTAAACACATTTACTCCCATATCACATAAAAACACATTATGAAATTCGCATAGATTGTCCATTAACATGTCAAGATTAGAAATTCATCCATAATAGTGCAAAACCGAGTCAAATAGCGTATGCGTAACACATAAACCGCGTCCGTTTCCAAGGAAACAAAACGCTATCTTTAGAAAAGTAATTCCGCACTTAAAGTGGGCTACCTTCGGATTGGTAGATGCTAGGAAAATACCGCTTTCAGTTATGGAAAGCTGAGGTTCTCAGCTTTTAAACAAGTCCAATGGTGTGTCTTTAGGTATAATTAAAAATATTCTGTGTCAGATCGAAAAAATGAAGTTTTGAATGGGTTTCAATGGCGTTGTCATGACCCAGAAGTTCCGGGCTGCCCAGAAGTTCCGGGCGAATTCCATTCGACGCAACAATGCCTCCTCCGACCCTTGTAGAATCTAGTCGCTTTATAGAATGTTGTCACTGCAACAAAGGGCAGGTCCACGCGATTCAGACGCAGGGCAGCAAACGTGACCAGAAAAGATGTTTATACCACTTAACCCTTTAATGCATAAGCCATTGGACTCACACTAACGCATAACATGGGTCTAAATAGACCCGCATTCATTTCCAATGTATTTCTGAGCATTAATCATGTATTCTCTCACACAACTTCTAAAACCAATACATTTTATCCCATAATTCTTCTAAAAGTAATTACATAGGTGGTCCTTAATTCAAAAAAGTATTTTTTAAAATGTTCTTATATTTTTATTTTACAAATAAACATGAATTTGGAATTAAATCACTAATTTCTAGACGTGGACCGAAAATGGCCCGCATTCATTTCTGATGGAAGTCTAAATCTTTCACTATAATAACTTCCACAACTAATGTATTTTAATAGCTAATGGATTAAAAGTTGTGATTTAGGCTGTTTGTAATGCACAAAATGGGTGTTATTTTTTGTATCTTATATAAATAAACACACACATAATTTCCCCCATTATTGCAGACATAGCCTAAGTCTGAAGTGTTTCACATTAAGGAACTAAAATATATTTAAAAGGATTCCAGTCAGGAAAAAAAACTGTTTTTGACCACTGTTGACCACTGCTGACCTATTGGATTTAAGCATTCGAAGTCATGCATATTTGTGTAATAAGAGACGGTGTGATCGGAGGAGCCCAATAGCCTATATCAGGGCATAATTAATGTGCATAATTATTAGGCAACTTTGCTTTCCTATGGGAAAATATGCCACAAAAGACATCTAACAAACTCCAAAAATACTATAAACAATTTTGATGTCTTCCAGAGGGGTGTGGCTGTCTTGAAATATTGGTCACATCCGTCTAAAGCACTGTTACAAAGCCATCAGTGTCACATGACCTAAGCAAGTCACTACCAGATTTAGAAGAATTGAAGATGAAACTACCACAAAAGTATTACCTGCAGTGATGTTATATTCCAGAACTGAAACCTACATTGAGTGTCCACAAGAACATTGTATTCAGCACTCAGAGACATGGCCAAGGTAAAACAGGCAGAAACCTGAAGACCACTCAACAAGAAACTTAAGTCAAGACTGGGTCAAGAAATGTCTTAAGAGAGTTTTTTTCAATGGTTTTATGAGCTAGTGAAGATGACTGTTAATGGACCAGGTAGATGAGTGTATGGCTAGATCAGCAATGTGCACACTTACATGAGTTCCTGAGTTCCACTCAAATGCCAGCAAAGTACAGCATAAATACCATGGTCTTCAAAAGATGCAAATGTCTTCCTCTCAATGATCCAGCCATAGGCTCATCCACCCTGTCTGTCAAGAGTCACTTTCCCAAGTCCATATAGGTCTAACTTTGAAAACTCTGTCCCCAGGTATTTTTGACCCAGTCTTGACTTAATTAACTTGTCTAGTGTCATCCCTTCTTACCTTGGCCATATCTCTGAGTGCTCAATGCCCTGTTCTTCTGGACACTCAGTGTAGGTTTCTGTTGTGTAATATTATAGGAATGCAGGGTAATACTTTTTTGTAGCTCCACTTTAAATTCTTCTCAATTTTTGGCTGTGACATTTCTTACGAGACTTATGACTTTGTAATGATGCATTTCATAATTCTGTGGCAAAGTGACCAACGTCTTGCCAATTTCACGACAGCCACATCCCTCTAGAAGACTTCAAAATTGTTAATCGACTTTTCAGAGTTTGTTAGATCTATTTTGTGGCCCATTTTCCAAGAAGACAACAAAGTTGCCTAATAATTATGCACACCTGATATAAGGTGTTGGGCACCTTCGACCACAGCCCCATATTTTTATACAAATATGCATGGCCTGGAATGCTTAAATCTGATAGGTTTTCAAGTTCATATAGATTCCTGTTGGAAAATAAGCATAAAAAAGACAATATGGTCAAAAAACATGTTTGCCTGATAATTCTGTATATAAAAAATTAATGCGGATCATTTTTGACCCATGTGTGTAAATATCATATAATTGTATAAAAAGATGTCTATTTCAAAGAATAACCATAAAGTATTTGAATTAAGTATTAATGTTGGTAGTTAATACTCCATAAATGACAAAAAGTTGATTTTTTAGTAAAAGAATCAAAATCCTTTCTCAATATGGCTAGAGACATTAAGCTTGTGATGAAATAACATAGGAAATGAATGCGGGTCTATTTAGACCCATGTGTCTAAATATCATATAGTTATATAAAATGACTTCTATATCAAAGAATAATCATCAAGTATTTAAAAGAAGTATTGATGTTGGGAGTTAATACTCCATAAATGATAAAAAGATGGACTTTTAGTAAAAGAATCAAAATCCTTTTTCAATATGGCTAAGAGACATTAAGCTTGTGATGAAATTACATAGGAAATGAATGCGGGTCTATTTAGACCCATGTTATGCGTTAAAGGGGTAGTAACCAAAAAAGTTTTTTCACGCAAAAAGTTATGATGCATAAGAATAAATTAAGTCATCTAAGGGACAAAAACAAGTCAATTGAGGAATTCATGGAGTGCTGAGTAAGAAAATTGTATTCTTACAAAGATATAGAAATTTTAAACTCAGCCGGGTCTATTTAGACCCATGTTATGCGTTAAAGGGTTAAACAAACATCTATTTCAGCAACCAAAGGGATGAGTTTATATTATTGGAGGATAACACGCACATTGTACTAGCGCTGATTCCATTGCGCAGTCTTCCCTCGTCGTCATAGCGACGATCAAACGCTTATATTTTTTTGTAACGTCAGGCTGTCTGCAGGTGTAAAGAGTACAGAAAATGTATACTCAAGTAAAAGTATCTTTCTCTAAATCCTGCTCAAGTAAAAATAAAAAGTACTTCACTTAAAATATGTTCAGTAAAAGTTAATATCTCCTCTCGACATAATGTTTCTTTTTCTTGAATATCGTCCTCCATAAAATCTATCTCTTGACACCAACAATCATCCAATATATTAATCCAAGATAGTTGTTAGATAGGTAGATAGTTTTATTATTATTATTATTATTATTATTATTATTATTATTATTATTATTATTATTATTATTTTAAACTCAGTAGGCCTAATCAGGCCAGGTTCCAAATTGAGAAAAGTAGGCCTACTTGGGTCAAAATGAAGGCTTTCCAAGTTGTGTTGGGCAGTAATGCATTACAAATCTAACATGTGATAGCTCTAACACTAATGTGATGTCAGTACAATGTTACAAGAGTTGTGAAGCATTCGGTTGCCCCCCTCCCCATTAACTTTTGTTCTTTAATACCAGAGTGAAAACAAGTCGGCCAACAACATGATCTCACTACAGTAGTTAAGCAGAAGACTCATTTTGCCATAGGTCCTGGCAGCAAAATTAAATTATATAAGTATCTGAATCATTAGGTTAAGTCCACTTCAGTCCTAAGGATTATGCTACGAAATCATTTTTTGTTTAACAGATTGAGCTGACATCTGTAGCATACTAGTGCAGCAAATATTAGGCTACCAGCAGGACATCTAAATGAGCCATTCTGAAAGGTAAAAACAAAATGACCGAACTGGCCGCATCTCTCCTATATAGACCCCTAATGTTTAGGCAAATGGTCTTAAGGATTGCGGGTCCGAAACCCACCCTTACCTTTCTTAACTGTACACCTCCCTCCATGGGTGTTTTGGAAATTAAACCCACATAGCTTGAGTGACTGTAACCAATAGCCTACCCTGTAAGTATAAGTCGCTTTGGATAAAAGCGTCAGCTAAGTGTCATGTAATGTAATATGTCATGCATGTTGTACACCAATTATAGGTTGCTACCCCAAATGATTGTTAACACTATTGAACAACACTTTCAACATCACCTGACCCCACCCTCACCTATGAACACAAACTCGTAAAAAGCAAATTGATTTTTAATAACACAAGTTCAAATATCACATCATTCAGGTAAAAACAACTTTTGGAAGCTGGTCCAGGATGAGCAACTGCTGCTGTATGATGACATCTAGGCGCAGGTCCATCTATTTGGCAATGTCTGTAACATAGGAAAAAGCAGACATACATTAAGGACAATACTATTACCCCCCCTCCTGAAATTAGACATATCTCTTGATTTGTACAGTTCAACGATCTACGCATAGCCTCAAGGTGCAGGTGTAAACCTCCCTCCGATAGCCTCATACAGTCTCTGTGCCGTTGGGCCAAAAGACTAGTCTCTTGGCCCAGCGGTATCGTATTGTGTCTCCCATTGCCGGACCGTTGTAGTTGACGAGGTCGCACGTTCGATCCCTGAGGGGGGTGAACAGGTGCGAGTTGACCTCCGTCATAGGTAAATGCAGGAGTGTTCAATACTTAACCGCTTGATTTATCACTGAGAATGACCATCATCAACAAGTTTCTTTTATCTAGAAACAAATACTCTATGGAGATAATCTCCAATAAGTTGAATTTGTATGTTTATATTGTTATGATTTTAAACAGAAAAGGGGGGCAAATATGATAAGAACAAAAGGGCTCGTCATCATATTGGGCTTTGGGGCCATCATCACAGAAGACCCCTTTACTAAAGCCGGTGAATATGAGAGTCCAATTGAGCTTTGCCTGTGAACGTTTGAAATTCAAAAATGAGTTTTTGAAGTCTCTGCTTTGGTCTGATGATATTTAGTTGGACCAGCTGGGACACATGAATGCTGCTTCTGCTAGGTGAAGAAAGGGACAGGCCTTAAACCTTGGTAATACAGTTTCCACAGTTAAACATGGTGTATGTTTCCATAATAACAGACACATGGCCATTATAACTGTATATGTATGTATATGTATACAGTATGTATATGTAGATGTAGATATGTAGGTATGGGTCTAAAAGACCTGAACACCTTACAAGGGTTAAATGGTATTGGGGATGGTGTATTAATTATCTGAATATATTTAGACAGGCAGGGCTGCACACTGACCTCTTCCATGTTGGTCATGTGGTTCCGTTGGCTGTGTGTGACCTCCACAGTGCAGGGGCGCCGTGCCACATCTGGCTTGTCCACTGAAGACAGCAACTGAAGACAGACAAAGAACATGAGTGCACTTCATTGATTAGAACTGGAATAAAAAAATAATGGTATGTCATTTGCATACCATTTACCAGGCAAATAATTCTGCAGCTCCCCTGGAGTCATTGCTATGGCCTAAGTACTTGGATACTGTGTTGACACTTTCTAGTCTATTGATTCATTTTGTGTCACTCTCAGTATAGTTTTCTTGGTTATTTATGGTGCGTCAACGCCATCTACTGGACACTTTCAGCAACAAAAGGTTAATGTGTGGTTCTGAACTCAACTTAACTTCAACTTTATTGGGAAACATCTAAACGCACAATCATCGAGGGTATCTAGGCTGGTTGAAAACTTACAAGCCACTCTGACCCATTAGAGAGTGTGTGTTTGAACAGTAAAACCCTTCTAATGTATCCACACACATTGTAATCAACTAAAAGAAACATCCAACCTCTGAGCTAGAACAAGGGCTTTCAAAACAGGTATCCTATGTAGCTTTATAGTCGAGGGTCTTGTGCTTCATTTGAGAAAACTGGGATGATAAGCCTACTGTTATCAGTTCTGGCACGGATTACTCACCAGAATATCATAACACTGTACCAATACGGCATAATACTCAGATTTTGCTATACGTTTACTGCAATGTGCAATTATGTGTATTAGGTCTTTGTTTATGTCTTGTATCTACAGGGGTTGGACAAAATATCTGAGACACCTGTCACTGTTAGTGTTGGAAGTTTCATGGCTCAAGTGGACCAGCCTGTTGGCCAATCTTCATTAATTGCACATATATAGCCCCTAAAAATATTTATTAAAATAATAATAATAATAATAATAATAAAATGGAGTAGTGGTAATATCTCAGTAATAGTGGACAGTGGTCACAGTCTTCATAGATGTTCAGTAGTAGTTAACTTATCGTATGGACATATGTTATTGCTTGACATGTCTGAAGCACCATTTTTAGCACTGCTGTGAAATCTTTTGAGGGAAAACTAATGCTCAACATTAAAATCAACAACAACAAAAAGCATCAACAGCAAAACAGGAACCTACAGTTTTGCCTACATAGCTTGAGAGAATGTGTGACAATTTGAAACCTTTCAGCCTTCGGTCTCACGTCAACTGCAGTCCTCGTCTGTATCGGGTGCTTTCATCTGGCCTGGTTTTTACCAGACTGCTTTAATTACTTCGTAATGAATGGTCTGGCTTCTCCGGCTAGGTGTCATCATCATCTAGAACTAGGAGAAAACAACAAGAGTAGAGTAGAAGAGAAACATTTATTAATCCAGAGGGAAATTAAGATGTCCAGTAGCATACATGTACAGTACATGAATACAGAAAAACACAGACATTACACACATCATTGCACTATTCACCATACATATTCACAGTCAGATCTCTCTCTCTCTCTCTCTCTCTCTCTCTCTCTCTCTCTCTCTCTCTCTCTCTCCTCTCTCTCTCTCTCTCCTCTCTCTCTCTCCTCTCTCTCTCTCTCTCTCTCCTCTCTCTCTCTCTCTCTCTCTCTCTCTCTCTCTCTCTCTCTCTCTCTCTGTGTGTGTGTGTGTGTGTGTGTGTGTGTGTGTGTGTGTGTGTGTGTGTGTGTGTGTGTGTGTGTGAGAGAGAGAGAGAGAGAGAGAGTAAGGTGTGGTTGTGATGAGAACTTGTGGCGAAATTATTGTTTGACCAGACTTAATCAGAAATGTGCTCTGAAAGCTTGCCTACGTGGTGAACCCCCTCTTTCAATACCATGCAACCTATCCTACCTGCAAAATGAACACAGCACTAAGCAAAACGTAAGGTTGAAGCATGCATTACAAACACTAACAGGACCGTAGTATGCTAATAATTTCACGGATAATTGAAGGAAGCCCACAATTCACTTTGACCCCACTTTTAGCTTAGTGCTAGGAAACGGACCTTAGCGATTTTGTTTACCTCTTTTCAGACACGCAGCATGCATGGATTAGGCACGAACAAATTGTGCATTCATTGAAACATTGCATGTAGAATAAGTTAATTCGAGATCTCTACAATGGCACCAATGTAGGCTAAAAGTGCATCGGTGTGTGGTAGTTTGCTAAATCCTGCCGTCATGCCACCTAGCTTGCTAACGTGATTCTTATGATAAAATAGTCATGTCCTGGCCAAAATAAGCATTGAGAAGTAGAGAACTAGGATACCACAACACAAGTCTAGCCCCATCTTGCCCAAATTCGACATCTAATCAAGTCTAATACGATATTCAGTAAAAGAAAGCAGAAATGTACTCACTTGTTAACGGCAGACCATTTTATACTTCTCCTCAAGCATCATTTCCCACACCACGGCACCAGCAGTTACCTAAATGAGTATCGCCTTAATAATAGGCTGGTTATGTAATAAAACTAAAAATACATTATAACAAAATGTTTTCATGCAGAAAATATGGGTTTTCAAATGCGAGGTAAATGATAACGCTTCTGATAGCATCCGCGAGCCAAGCTCTGGTTCTTCTGTTCTTCTGTTCTGACGCGAGCTGCAGTAATCACTATAGCAACGCCACCAACAGCTGATTTGGAATTCGCCCGGAACTTCTGGGTAGCCCGGAACTTCTGGGTCATGACAGCTCCAAGCCCAGGTTGTCCACCAGCAGCGGTAGATCACCACCAGGGGGCAGCACTATGACGTCAGCAGCAACCCAAGAATTAGCATAAATGGGCCACCAGTAGGGCAGTTTAATTACAACAGGGCACTGGAACTCTTTTTTGAAAAACCGAGAAGGATGGCCTGCAAGGACAAGACTTGCAAAATGTGCCATAGGTAGTCATAGGTAGCCAGTCAATTTTGCACTCCATTTGGTTTCTCTTTTTCGTTAATGTAAACAACCTGCACTGCACTTTTTGTTACATTTTTCTTTTCAGCTTCTGTAAATAGTTTTGATATGGCAGGTCAATAAATACATATTTTCCAGTTCTACACAGCTTTGTTATTATTCCCCCCCCCCCCCCCCAAACCCCCGAAACAGTATTCGTGCCGTGCGTGACATCAAACCCCGCCAACACCTCCCCCCGCGTGACATCGAAGCCTCACCACCTTGACTAACCAATTTTCTGGGGGAAACACTGAGGCCTACATTAGTAGAGTAGGGTAGTGTTGAGGGAAGGTTATAGGCCTATATGAGTAGACTAGGGGTTGGTGTTGTTTTGTTATAAGGGAAGATTATAGGCCTATATGAGGAGACTAGGGGTTGGTGTTGTTTTGTTATAAGGGGAGGTTATAGGCCTCCATTAGAAGAGTAGGGCTAGTCTTTTGTTATGAGAGAAGGTTATAAGACCTACATTAGTGTTGTTACAATGGAAACTTGGTTATAGGCCTACATTAGTAGAGTAGGGTCGTGTTGTTTTGTTATGAATGGAAGTTTATAAGACCTACATTAGTGAGGGTAGTGTTGTTACAATGGAAACGTGGTTATAGACCTACATTAGTGAGGGTAGTGTTGTTACAATGGAAACGTGGTTATAGACCTACATTAATAGAGTAGAGTAGTGTTGTTACTATGGAAACGTGGCTATAGGCCTATATTTGTAGAGTAGAGTAGGTGTTGTTACTATGGAAACGTGGCTATAGACCTCCATTAGTAGAGTAGGGTAGTGTTGTTTTGTTATGAAGGGAAGTTTACTTGTTTTGTAACGCTGTGGTTTTCAAGTCAACCACTTCTCATGAAGCTTTTCTTTCTGAGCTGAAACAATGCGGCATTGTCTGAGCAAATCGGCTTCCTGTTGCTTCATTTAGGGTCAGGTAAGGTCACGTAAGGTGTTCTTTACACCAGGCTTTCCCCCAACAAGACGGTCATTACTGACACTCTGCATCTTAACAAGAAACAACAAACCCAAACTAGGTCCCCTGAAAAGATGAAGATTTTGTGTTGCGAATGAATGTGTGATTTCTGTGATTTCTGAACTTGCTTTAAATACCAGACAATAGATATGTTCGGTAGGGATTTCATATCATATTTCTGCACAAACTGCCTGTCCAATGATGGCAGTCCCATCACGTTGTCTCTTTTGCTGGCAAACTTCCCAATGGTGCTGGGTGATGTGGGGAAAATATATTGTATAACAATATATCCTCCCAATATACTGCAATTGCGTATGTTTTCAGATATTCTCTTTATTGTGTCTGGTCACAAAGCCACATTTATTTAAAATGAAATTTGTATTCTTCTTTTTACAGTTATATGAACTTAGAGCATGCATAGTGACAACTCAAAATGTTATTACATTATACTAAGCTTAAATTGTGTTGGTTGTAATGGAGTGAGTTTATCACAGTAGAAACAGTAGAGTAGAGTAGAGGGAAGAGGCAGAATAGACACTTTCCTACCACAATAGATATGTCATCATATGGCCCAGTCCTACTAGCCTGGTTATGACCATCCCATAATACTACCATTTCCATTTTGTATTCATGGTCTGGACTTTGTTTGATCTGACGCGATTGCAGGAAGCTGAAAGGACATTTTCGGAATAAACAGGATTTAACTATAAGTTGTTGAACAAACATGTCTGACGTCTATCTATGGCGATGTAGGAGCGTTTAACAGACATGTCTGACAGAACATCCTACCGTAGGATAACATTACAATGTGGGACCGTTTGTCAGAACACCGGCCAAATCCTACCGCTCAAAATCGCTCCACAGAAGACAGGTACCAGACGTAGTGCGGAGTCAAGTGTCTTGGCGGAAGTACGTAGGATGGCGCGCGTGGCTACCGTCCTACACCACAGAATACCTGTTCCGAGAGCCTGAGATTATGAGCTCTTGCTTGCACCACTGGGGCAGTCATGGGTGAGCGGTCAGGGCGTCAGACTTGCATCCCAGAGGTTGACGGTTCGACTCACGACCCGCCAGGTTGGTGGGGGGAGTAATCAACCAGTGCTCTGCCCCATCCTCCTCCAAGACTGAGGTACCCTGAGCATGGTACCGTCCCACCGCACTGCTCCCCATGGGGCGCCACTGAGGGCTGCCCCCTTGCACGGGTGAGGCATAAAATGCAATTTCGTTGTGTGCAGTGTTCACTTGTGTGCTGTGGAGTGCTGTGTCACAATGACAATGGGAGTTGGATATTCCCAATGGGCTTTCACTTTCACTCACTTTCACTTTTGATGTCCTATTTGGGCGTGTTGCATTGAGACCCTATGGTGTTGCATTACCTTTCATTACAATGCATTTAGCAAACGCTTTTTGTCTGATCTCATAATGTGGAGAGTGAGACACACACAAGCTGCAGACACACACAGTAGAAGAGAAGAGGGCAGAGGGTTCACACACACACACGCACGCACGCACACACACACACACACACACACACACACAAGCTGCACACACACAGTAGAAGAGAGGAGAGCAGAGTTCACACACACACACACACACACACACACACACACACACACACACACACACACACACACACACACACACACACACACACACACACACACAGGAGAGGAGAGGAGAGCACACACACACACACACACACACACACACACACACACACACACACACACACACACACACAAGCTGCACGCACACAGTAGAGGAGAGGAGAGCAGAGAGTTCATAGGGGTCAGAGGAGGTGAGCTAATGTTGATGCCAGCCTGAGAAGGAGCCCTGGCCTGGAGGCTTCATAACATGGGAATACACCGTGTGTCTGTGTCTGTGTGTTTGTGTGTGTGTTTGTGTGTGTGTGTGTGTGTTTGTGTGTGTGTGTGTGTGTGTGTGTGTGTGTGTGTGTGTGTGTGTGTGTGTGTGTGTGTGTGTGTGTGTGTAGCTTGTGTGTGTATGTGTAGCTTGTGTGTGTCTGTGTCTGTGTGTTTGTGTGTGTGGATTCCACGCTCCTCCACTCTAGTGGAGTTTGAGCCAGTGAAGAGGCAGATCTGTGCAGGCCAGAGGACAGTGTGTGAGTTTAGTGTGTGTGTGTGTGTGAGTTAAGTGTGTGTGTGTGTGTGTGTGTGTGTGTGTGTGTGTGTGTGTGTGTGTGTGTGTGTGTGTGTGTGTGTGTGTGTGTGTGTGTGTGTGTAAGCAGTGAAGGGGGGTGTCCTTGTATGGTCATACTGTTGTGTGATGGTGGGAACTTGTGCTTGCGTGTGTGTTGTTTTGGGAAAGGGTGTGTGTGTGTCTGTATTGTGGTGTGTTGTGGTGGGAAAGGGTGTGTGTATTGTGGTGTGTTGTGGTGGGAATGGCTGACTGGGATTGCCTTTCATGGAGAACACACTCTACTAATGGGAGAGAGAGAACTGTGGAGGAGGAGAAGAGGAGTGGAGAGGAGAGGGGGAGCAGAGAATAACTCCCATGGTAGGGAGAGAGATGAAGGAGGGAGAGGGATGAAAAAGAGGGGAAGAGAAATAGAGGGATGGAAGAGTGAACGGAGGATGAGAGGTGTGGAGGGAAAGAGGGAGCTGTTGAGGAGTGGAGAGGGGGAGCAGAGAGGAGAGGGGGAGCAGAGAGTAACTCCCATGATAGAGAGAGAGATAGAGAGATAGAGAGATGAAGGAGGGAGAGAAGAGAAGGAGCAGAATAAAAGAGAGGAAGTGATATGGAGAGATGGTAGAGGGAACGATGGATGAGAGAGGTGGAGGGAGAGAGAGAGATGTTGAGGAGGAGTGGAGAGGAGAGGGGGAGCAGAGAGAAACTCCCCTGGGAGAGAGAGAGAGATGGAGGAGGGAGAGAAGAGAAGAGAAGGAGAGGGATGGAGGGAAGAAAGAAAGGGAAAGATGAAAAGAGGGATGGAGGATGAAAGTTGGGAAATGGAAGAAGAGAAAGCTGGCACTATTAACAGTGCTGGGAGAGAGGGATGAAGGAAGTATAGTAAAGGGTCAGAAGAGAGATAAAGAGGGAGAGGGTAAGGAATATGAATGGAGGGAAAGATGGATGAGAGGAGTGGAGACGAGAGAGAGCATAGAGTAAGGAATGGAAGAGAGAAGGGTGGAAGGGAGAGGAGAGGAGAAGGAAAGGAATGGAGGGTTGAAGGATGGAAAGAGGAATGGAGGGAAAGATGGATGAGAGTGAGTGGAGGAAGAGAGGTGGTGGAGGAAAGGGGGATGTAGAAAGGAGAGGAAGAGAGGTGGTGGAGGAAAGGGGGATGTAGAAAGGAGAGGAAGAGAGGTGGAGGAGGAAAGGGGGATGTAGAAAGGAGAGGAAGAGAGGTGGAGGAGGAAAGGGGGGATGTAGAAAGGAGAGGAAGAGAGGTGGAGGAGGAAAGGGGGGATGTAGAAAGGAGAGGAAGAGGGATGGGGGAAGAGGGGAAGAGGGCTGGAAGGGGAAATAGGAATTGGCACTACTGGGAGAGGGGGAAGAAGAGAGGGAGACAAGAGAAAGAAAGAGGAGAAAAGAAAGGGATGGGAGTGGGGAGGAGGGGAAAAAGAAGATTGGAGAGAGAGAGAGAGAAATGAGGGAAAGAGGGATTTGAAGAAGAATATAAGACAAAGAGACTAGAAACAGAGGGAGAAAGAAAGATGGCACAAGGATAGAGAGGGATGATGGGAAGATGGAGGGAAAGAGGGATGTGTAGAGGGATACTGGAGGGAAAGACGAAAGGTAGGAGAGATGATAGGAGTATAGACCAGTGTTTCCCAGCCTTTTTTGTCCTGTGTACCCCCTAAGCCATTTTGTCATCTGATGAGTACCCCCTCACCCTCACACATGCTCTGTTCCTCTATCCCAATGTGACTACACTCAATATATTTGCAATTATTGTATTTTTCCGCGTACTCCCTGAGGTGTGCTCGCGTACCCCTAGTGGTACACGTACCCCTGGTTGGGAAACACTGGTATAGAGGGATGAGGAAAGAGGGATGGTGGGAGTATAGAGGGATATAAGAGGAACGAGGGATGATGGGAGTATAGAGGGATATAAGAGGAAAGAGAGATGATGGGAAGAAGATAGAGGGATGTGTAGTGGGATAGAGGGATATAGGAGGGAAAGACAGAAGGTAGGAGGAATGGTGGGAGTATAGAGGAAAGAGGGATGAGAGAGTATAGATGAATGCAAGAGGAAAGAGGGATGAGAGAGGGATGATGAGGAAGATGGAGGGAAAGAGGGATGTGTAGAGGGATACTGGAGAGAAAGACAACAGAAGGTAGGAGAGATGATGGGAGTATAGAGGGATATAAGAGGAAAGAGAGATGATGAGAAGAAGACAGAGGGATGTGTAGTGGGATAGAGGGATATAGGAGGGAAAGACAGAAGGTAGGAGGGATGGTGGGAGTATAGAGGTAGAGGAAAGAGGGATGAGAGAGAGTATAGATGAATGCAAGAGGAAAGAGGGATGAGAGAGGGATGATGGGAGTAAAGATGTAGAGGAAAGAGGGATGAGAGAGTATAGATTAATGAAAGAGGGATGATGGGAGGGATGTAAGAGGAAAGAGGGATGTGTAGTGGGATAGAGGGATGGGGGAGGAAAGAGGGAAAGACAGAAGGTAGGAGGGCTGGTGGGAGTGTAGAGGGAAGAGGAAAGACGGATGATGGGAGTATAGAGGAAAGAGGGATGAGAGTATAGATGAATGCAATAGGAAAGAGGGATGATGTGAGAGGAAAGAGGGATGTAAGAGGAAAGAGGGGCGTGTAGTGGGATAGAGGGATAGAGGAGAGGAGGGAAAGACGAAAGGTAGGAGAGATGGTGGGAGTATAGAGGGATGAGGAAAGAGGGATGGTGAGAGGAAAGAGGGATGGGAGAGGAAAGAGGGATGGGAGAGGGAAGAGGGATGGTGAGAGGAAAGAGGGATGAAAGAGTATAGAGGGATGGTGAGAGGAAAGAGGGATGAAAGAGGAAAGAGGGATGGTGAGAGTAAAGAGGGATGGTGAGAGTAAAGAGGGATGGTGAGAGTAAAGAGGGATGGTGAGAGTAAAGAGGGATGTAAGAGGAAAGAGGGATGTAAGAGGAAAGAGGGATGTAAGAGGAAAGAGGGATGGAAAGAGGGGATGAGTGATGTATTAGACGGGGGCTTCCTGTATAGACCTGGCAGAACAACAGCAGGCCTGTGCTGTGTGGTGGTACTGAAGTGATGTGTGTGTGTGTGTGTGTGTGTGTGTGTGTGTGTGTGTGTGTGTGTGTGTGTGTGTGTGTGTGTGTGTGTGTGTGTGTGTGTGGTTCCTCAAGGGTGTGTTTCCTGAGTAAGGTGCACAGTCATGCAGACAGGGCAGGGTTGGGTTGACCGTGCATTGACCTCCTAGCAGGGTGTAAAGAGAGGAGGGTAGAAGGAGAGAGTAACGAGAGAGGCAGGGGAGTAATGAATGAAAGAGAGAGAGAGAGGTGGAAATTAGAGAGAGAGAGAGAGAGAGAGAGAGAGAGAGAGAGAGAGAGAGAGAGAGAGAGAGAGAGAGAGAGAGAGAGAGAGAGAGAGAGAGAGAGAGAGAGAGAGAGAGAGAGAGAGAGAGAGAGAGAGAGAGACACAGATGACTGACACCCATGTAGCGATCCCTGATAACACACACAAGCACTCACTCACTCACTCACTCACTCACTCACTCACACACACACACACACACACTCTGTCTTCCCATGTCTAGTGGTGTTCTGGTTCAGCTGAAGGTACACACCTTTTCTTGTATGCACCTGGCACAGGAGGAGTGAACTACCAGAGGCCTTGACAGTCCGAGTGTTGGGCTGGCCTTGACATTGCTTTCGGCAACACACACACACACACATACATACACACACACACACACACACACACACATACACACACACTTTTTTTACACGTACACACATGGTTGCTGTAGTTTAGATACACACACACACACACACACACATACACACACACTTTTTTACACGTACACACATGGTTGCTGTAGTTTAGGCTATATTTTATTTAGTCTTTTGAATTTTATGAGAAGCAGTGAAGTGCCGCCCTAGTTAGATTCCAGGATGTTGGTGAGTGTCACACGACTAGAGGCGATTCGAGCGACTTGAGCGACAGTTTGTAGTTGGACTTGAGCAAATATTATGCAAATTAGCTATGATGATGCGGTTCGGCGGCGCACACTTGTCCAGGCTCCTGCTCGCGCTCCCGTCCTTGTGCCGCGCTGACTAGGGCTGTACCGATACACTCAAGTCACGATTCGGTTTGTATCACGATTTTTAATCTACGGTTTGATACACCCCATGATTTCTGAAATATATCTCCACTGAAGTATGGAAACACTATCACATCAAATCATAAGGTTGTTTTCTGGACTAAATGGGTAATAAAACTTTGGAAGGGCGTATCAGTATACTGCCTCCTTGTATCACGATACAGTATCGTGAATTTGTGTATCACGATTTCTCGGTTCGATACAATATCGTTACAGCACTAGTGCTGACACCACACGTTTTGGTGAGAAAGGAATAGTCTGTATTCATGGTTTCTGGCCGTTTTGGACTGAGCACAGACACATTTGGACAAGCTTGGCCTCCGTCCCATACTTGCCCGTCTGCATGAGTCCTTAGAAGGCCAAGGCTTCTTAGAGAGAGAGAGAGAGAGAGAGAGAGAAAGAGAGAGATAGAGAGAGAGAGAGAGAGAGAGAGAGAAAGAGAGAGATAGAGAGATTTTTAGAGGGCCGCCCGCTCGCCTCGCGACAGTCTGAAGCATCAGAAATAGACACAGAGTGTCTGGTGTCCCTTAAGTGAACTACACACAAGTACATATGTACGCACGCACATACACTCACACACACACACACGTACACACACACACACTCACACACACACACACGTACACACACACACGTACACACGCTCTCTCGCTCACACACACTCTCTCGCACGAGTGCGCACATACGATCACACACTCTCTCTTACACACACACACACACACACACACACACACACACACACACACACACACACGCACACACTAGGGGTGGTACGGTTCACAAAATTCACGGTTCGGTTCATATCGCGGTGTCAATGTCACGGTTTTCGGTTCTCTACGGTTCTTTTGTTCATGATAAATGATGCACTGGGAATATTAATCAATATTTATATAACTGCAGTTATAAAGTTATGTATAGGCTTATAATAGGCTTATTGTATAGGCTCAATGTGAAAATGGTGTGATTTTAATTTTGTCATCCTCTGATTGGTCTTATACGCAAATGTTTTAATCAGAGACTGGATAAGATACTCCTAGAATGTCTGTTTTACTAAATGCTAAATGCTAAATGCTAACACAGACTCTCTCTCTGCTGCTAGACCGTCACTGTTTGTCTCGCCCTGTAATTTCCTGTTTGTGTGTGTGTGTGTGTGTGTGTGTGTGTGTGTGTGTGTGTGTGTGTGTGTGTGTATGGTGACAGTACTCATTGTTCCTTCCCAACCCAAAGGGAGCAGGCCAGCTGCAAGACTGGCTCTAAGACACTGACATCACACACACACACACACACACACACACACACACACACACACACACACACACACACACACACACACACACGTACACACACACGTACAAACACACGTACACAGACATACAAGTCCGTCTCCTGCAGATGTGCTTGACATGGGGGTCAAACGTATTACTCATGAAACAACAACGTTACATAACACACACACTGTCTCTGTCTCTGTGTGAGGGTCACTCTTTCTCTCTCTCACTCACTCACTGACTCACTCACTCACTCACTCACTCACTCACTCACTCACTCACTCTCTTTCTTTCTCTCACTCATTCACTCTATCTCTCACTCACTCACTCTTTCTCTCTCGCTCGCTTGATCACTCGCTCGCTCGCTCTCTCTCTCTCTCTCTCTCTCACTCTCTCTCTCTCTCTCTCTCTCTCTCTCTCTCTCTCTCACACTCACTCACTCACTCACTCTCTCTCTCTCTCTCTCTCTCTCTCTCTCTCTCTCTCTCTCTCTCTCTCTCTCTCATACACACACACACACACACACACACACACTCCACTTATCATCTTCCAGACTGTCACTGTTCCGAGCTGTTCCCTTGTTGTTGTCTCCCCCTCATGTTGATTCGCTGAATGTAAATAAACAAGTTCCACAATGACTGACCACTGGAAGGCTTCACGTCTGGAAAGAAATGCCTGTCACTGTCACTTCACTGGAGTGCTTGGTCCATTTTACACTGATCAGTGTTACACTAGAAACCTTGGTCCATTCTGTAGGGCAGGGGTATTCAATTATATTTCAACGAGGGCCATTATTTCAAATTCCTCCCAGTAAAAGGGCCAAACTATACGTATACCATTATGCTTGCCGACTATCAATGAAAAAAATATGGAAGACTTCATTGAAGTGGAGGGTCTGGGGGTCCTCCCCCAGAAAATGTTGCATTTCTTAGATGTAATTTCCTGCATTTTAACGTCCCGTGTCCCTTTTCAGCATGATAACGGAGCCCATACTTTTATCTCTAAATTCCAAAAAACGATTCTGCATTTGAAGGGGCTTGTGGGGGGCCAGAACCTTGCTGTCCAAGGGCCGCATCTGGCCCCAGGGCCGCCATTTGAATAGCCCTGCTGTAGGGGAAAACTAGAATACTTGGACCATTCTGTAGGGGAAACTAGAATACTTGGTCCATTCTTCACTTCTCAACACAACACTCGAATGTTTGGTCCATTCCAGTTAGTTAT